>NC_048307.1:51420941-51459692 GCF_013100865.1 Trachemys scripta elegans
TAACAAATTTATTAGAGCATAAGCTTTCGTGGACTACAGCCCACTTCTTCGGATGCATATAGAAATCCATTCTATATGCATCCGAAGAAGTGGGCTGTAGTCCACGAAAGCTTATGCTCTAATAAATTTGTTAGTCTCTAAGGTGCCACAAGTACTCCTATACTCTGGCAGTGGATTTCACAGATACTTGCTGACCGTGGAGGAATGGTGAGATCCAGGAATAAATGGGCTCCATTCCAGGCCCTGGAGGGGAATGGGCTGTAGTGGACAGACCTTCTGTCCCAGTACCTCTGTTTCTGTTCCCCTTTGCTCCTATCCGCCCCTAATCCCAGCTCCTTCCCTGTCCCCCTCTGCTCTGATCCACAACACCCAGTCCCGACTCCTGCCCTCCTTCCCCCTCTGCTCTTATCCATCATGCCCAATCTTGCCCGCCTTCCTTCTCCTTCTCTACTCCTATCCAGCCCTCTGGCTCCTGCCCACCTCCCGCTCTACTCCTATCCAATCCAGTACAGTCAGGCCATTTCTCCTTCTCACTGCCTGGGCACCACTTTGGGAAGCATTGTGAGCCTAGGAGAGGCAGTCTCCCTGCTCTCAGTTCTGGTGCCTGGGGCCACTGTGGCTGCAGGAATGCAGGAGTGGCTGTTGCCGGGAAAGACCAGCTCAGACCCTGAAGCCCTGGGATGAAACATGCTCAGTGCAGGCAGAATCTTTGAAGAATTTAGTGGTCATGTGCAAATTGAGATGTTTCAAAGGCTTTTTACATGGTGAAAATGTGGTTATTTTTTCCCACAGGAGCAACTAATGACAGATTTCTGGCACCATCTCACACATCACCTCTAAATCTGACCCCATGAAGTTAGGGTGACCAGATCGCAAGAGTGAAATATCAGGACACATTGGGCGAGCGGGAGGGAGGGGACGACAATGACAGACACAGGTGCACAGAGCCATGAGAGGGGGCCCTAGAAAGCTGCGAAAGGGGGCCCTAGGAAGCTGCAAGAGGGGTTGTATGGCCCCTGCTGCAGCCCGCACCACAAGCCACAGGGCAAGGACACCTATTGAATTCAATGAGAATTTTGCATGTGAATTGATGTACCTAGTTCTGAGATTATAAAGCCATAAGGGATCCGGTGATCACCTGGTCTCACCGCCTGTATAGCACAGACATAGAACTTTCCCAAAATAATTCCTAGAGGATAGCTTTTAGAAAAAGCTTTTAGAAAAACACCATGACCCTTAGTATATTGTTAATCGTTAATTACTCTCACCATTGAAAAGGTATGCCTTCTATCCAGTCTGAATTTGTCTAACTGCAACTTCCAACCATTGGCTCATGCTCTACCTTTCTCTGCTAGACTGAAGTGCCCATTATTAACTATTTGTTCCCCATGTAGATACTTACAGTCTATAACCAAGTCACTTAACCTTCTTTTTGTTAAGCTAAATAGATTGAGGTCCTTGAGTCGATCACTATAAGGCATGTTTTATAATCCTTTAATCAGTCTTGTGACTCTTCTCTGAACACTCTCCAATTTATCAATATCCTTCTTAAATTGTGCACACCAGAACTGGACACAGTATTCCACCAGTGGTTGCACCAGTGCCAAATACAGAGATAAAATAACCTCTCTACTCCTGCTTGACATTCCCCTATTTAGGCATTTGGTCACCCTATTTCTGTATGCATTTCCCCAGGTTTTTTTGTAAAAATCAAAACTGAACTGCCCCAGAAATTCTGTCATGTGGAATCATCGTGAAACTCACATGGCTCCAACCCTGTCGATGAACCTTTAGATCCACTGCACAGATTTCTGCCACTTGAGCTAATGGAGTAAGTGATGGCAGAGGCAGTAGGTTGTCATCCTATATGTGATAGATCAGCTCTATAGGGGGATAAGACACTTTTTTTGCCACTGGGTTTCACAGATATCTGCTGACAGAAGAGGAACTGTGAAACTCAGGAATCCTGGGTCTATTCCAGGCTCCTGAATGGAGTGGTCTTTGGTAGTCAAAGACGCTTCTTCCCCGTCCCCTCCAGTCTATGTCTATCCTATTGCTGTCTAACCTGCCCCAGCTCCTCATCTGATTTCAACTGCCCCCCACTACTGCTCTGGATTCCTTATCCCAGTTTCCTGGTCCTGTCTCACTCGCCTCTCTCCCCGCCCCCATCCCTCAGATGGGATGTTCGTTCCAGACTGGCAAAATTATAAGGCTTCCCAACATTTCAACACTTCCAATTCTAAATTTTCGGTTGCTTAACTATAGGCTAGCTCTGCCTACAACAAAGCATATTCAGAACCTCTAATTAAAGGGATTATAAGTGTAGCAACCTCCATCATAGCTAGTCACCAAAGACTGAACCCAAGCCATCCAGACTTAAAAGCATGAGCATCTACTACTTGAGTTCAAGATATAACTCCCTTAGCTGGTAGCTATACAGTTATCCTCTAAAAATCCACCAGAGGAGGGCACAAAACACATGTTGGACAGTGAATTACAAAAGTAGAAAATATTATTATTTGACCTGCAATACTTTTCACAATGAACGTCAGCGGGGGATAAACTGGGAGTTTAAGAATATTTGGAAAACAATTTTAGAATAACATTCAGTGTTGTGGTTTAAAAGAAAAAAAACCTGTTAAAACTCATAACTTAGCAGCATTCAGTGTTTGAAAAAAAAAAACTTCTAGGAGCTATGGGATACAAGTTAAGAATGTTGAAACCGGAAGATGTTATGCTTAGTTACCACTTGGGCAAGGTGGCGTGCTATGTAATACTTGCAAGATTTCACTGTAATGTTTTACAATATATAGCAGCGCAATGCTGATTCCATTGATATTGTTGAGCAGGGTCTGGAGGAGATGAGACAGAGGGGAATAGGACTGGAATGGGGGGAAGTCGAGGGGGTGGGACAGCAGGGGCAGCGATGGGGGTGGGATGATGGGAGAGGCTGAAGAAGAGATTTGGGGTAGGGCAAGGCTGAGGGCAGTGGGTTGGGAGGGAGCAGGGGGACTGTGGGGGAGGCTGTTGGAACAGGGGCAGGGACTGAGGGCAGTGGGTTCGGGGTGGAAGGTACAGGGAGGACTGCGGGGGAGGCTGAGGGAACAGGGTCAGGGTGGGAGCTGAAGGCAGTGGGTCGGGTCTACACTGGCACCTCTCAGCATTGCTGTGCCGGGCGGCAGACCTGCACCAGCACTACCCTGGCGATGGAAGAGTCCTCAGTGGAAATGCAGACTTCATGACACAGACCCTCCTCATCACTTCAAACCTGATGCTGCTCTGGTCAGTCGCTAGGCTCTTGTCACTTTCAAACCCATGCAGGGTATCTGTCTCTTTTTCAGTTCTCGGGTTAAGAAATGCGTCTGCATTTTGTGAGGCATTCACTTTCCTACTTGACAAACTGTCTGCCTGACACATTGCTCCCAGGGCATTCATCTTTATTCATTATTGGCAGGTCCATCAGATTAACGAGCAACACAGGGGGAAGCAACACAATGGTGTCAAGGATTTTTAATTTTTCAAACCACTTTGGCCTCAACAGGGATAACAGCAAATCTGGACAGAGCAGATGGGAGTCAGTATGGGTTTGCGTATGTATTTATTTATTTATTTTAAGTGAAAATGTTTGGATCTGAGCAAAGGCTGCAAACTTCTCTCTGGACATCTCTGCTGAGCTTGGGCCCCAAGGGCTAATGATAGCCTGGAATCCGGGACAGATTTCCACATGCAGGGTGAGATCATCGGGGGCGGGGGGGGGGCGGAATACCTGCCCTCCCTGAGTTACAAATCAGCCTGGAGCATCTGCCAGGGCTCCCGCTGTCAGCCCTGCAGGGGTAGGGCTCCATTTAGGGAGGGTAGCGGGAGGGGCACCTGCACCCTGAGTTACATGTCAGCCCAAGCGCCACCTGCCCCAAGCCTGCCAGCATGCAGCCAGTCACTCCTCTACCCACACTAGCCCCACCCACACTAACTGCCCACAGCCCCCCAGAGTTTCATGGTCCGGTCAAAAGCCTCTGGCAGTTTGGATTTGGCCCATGGTCCACCTATTGTCTACTTCCTAGTCACTCTGGCTCCTTCCTAGGGTAGGGTCGGGTCGAGGGGAGGAGGGCGGGGGCAGGGGCACTCTCTGCCTGGCACCTGCTGCACGCTGCCGGAGTCTACAAGCCCTGCCCGGCTGCAGTATACAGGGGAGCGAGACCTCCTCGCTGCCTCTCTGTGTGCCTGGGGCAGGGGCAGGGCTGCGCTCTGCCGGCTGGGTGGCGGGCCCCGTGGGCTGGCGCCGCTGCACCGGGAGCTCAGCTGCGCGCTGTCCCAGGGCCCAGGGAGGAAAGGTGAGTGGTGCCGGCAGCACCGGCTTGCTGTGGTCCCCCTCATATAGGGTGACCAGACGTCCCGACCAATGTAAGGTCAGGACGTGGGACAAGTCCCCTAAAATCGGGACTGTCCCGATAATATCGGGACATCTGGTCACCCTACATGAACTTGACTGAAAATCTATTGCATCAGCAGCAAACCTAGGAAAAAACCATCACCAGTGACCAGCTATTGAGCTAAGTACCAACACCTTTTGGTAAACAGCAGTATGAGGTTTAACACCAACCTGTTAGCTGAAAAGCAGCGTGAATTCATGGTGAGTCTAATGAGGAAGAGGCGGTGTTGTCTGAGTTCTGAGGTAGGGTGTCAGTGTGAGAAAAGGAGAGGAGAAACTCCCATGACGTGCTGGTTGAAGCGTAAAACAGTTTTGCATTTGACCACAAAGAGTCATGCTGCTGCTACTGCACACACAATATCTAACAACTACAAAGGCCAGCAGAAGTGTTTTGCATGTGCCTCTCCCCATGTCCTATACTGATCAGATTGCAGATCCTCTCTGATAATTGGGTTTCATGATCCCTTCTTTACTAGAATGATCAATTTAAAATAGGCCTTTTTTATTTAGTCCTATATAGGGCCCAGTCTCGAAATCTCTACTTATTTAATGGGGTGAGAACTCCAGGACTGGGCTCTTAGTGAATAAAAAAATCCAAAAGATAAAATCATTACCATAGGCTTTGGTAATATATTTCTTCTTGGTTTCCCAATAGCTGTAAATATGACACTTCGTGCCATTGTGTAGATTACTGACCTCTTTATTCTTTTGGGATATTTAGCTGGGGAGAAAGTGTAAGAGAGATTCTCATTCCTCATGCCTCAAGGCATAAACTAATCACCTGAGCAGGTCAGGAAGCAAACTCAAAGGTATAAAGGGTGCATGAATCAAAGTATGTAAAAAGAAGAGCAAATTACAAATGGTGACATTTCTCAACCAAATGGCAGCAGCTTTCTGTTCCGTGTAAAGTTCAGTCTTACCTATATGACAGAATGTAACCAATTGTTCTGTCACTTAATCTGATAAGAAAACAGCCAACATCTTTGTCTTTAAGCAGCTCTTCACTCTGCCTGTAGAAAGAGAGTGAATTACAATGAATTTCAAGTTTCAGAGTGGTAGCCGTGTTACTCTGTATCCGCAAAAACAACGAGGAGTTCTTGTGGCACCTTAGAGACTAACAAATTTATTTGGGCATAAGCTTTCATGAGCTAAAACCCACTTCATCAGCTGAATGGAGTGAAAAATACAGTAAGCAGAATATATATTATAGCACATGAAAAGATGGGAGTTGCCTTACCAAGGGGGGGATGTCAGTGCTAACGAGCCAATTCAATTAAGGTGGAAGTAGCCTGCTATGGGGTATCCACATGGTCCCACAGTATGCCAACATTTTTATGGCTGACTTATAACAACGCTTCCTCAGCTCTTGTTACCCTAGCGCCCCTATTCTATTTGCACTACATTGATGACATCTTCATCATCTGGACACATGGGAAGGAGGCCCTTGAGGAATTCCACTAGGATTTCAACAATTTACACCCCACCATCAACCTTAGCTTGGACCAGTCCACACAAGAGATCCACTTCCTGGACATTACAGTGCAAATAAGCGATGGTCACATAAACACCACCCTATACTGGAAACCTACTGACTGCTATACTTACCTACATGCCTCCAGCTTTCATCCAGACCACATCACACGATCCATTGTCTACAGCCAAGCTCTAAGATACAACTGCATTTGCTCCAATCCCTCAGACAGAGACAAACACCTACAGGATATTTATCAAGCATTCTTAAAACTACAGTACCCACCTGGTGAAGTGAAGAAACAGATTTACAGAACCAGAAGGGTACCCAGAAGTCACCTACTATAAGACAGGCCCAAAAAAGAAAGTAACACTAGCCATCACCTACAGTCCGCAACTAAAACCTCTGCAGCGCATCATCAAGGATCTACAACCTATCCTGAAGGATGATCCCTCACTTTCACAGACCTTGGGAGACAGGCCAGTCCTCGCTTACAGACAGCCCCCCCATACTGAACCAAATACTCACCAGCAACTACACACCACACAACAAAAACACTGACCCAGGAACCAATCCCTGCAACAAATCCTGTTGCCAGCTCTGTCTGCATATCTATTCAAGGGACACCATCATAGGACCTAATCACATCAGCCACACCATCAAGGGCTCATTCACCTGCACATCTACTAATATGATATACGCCATCATGTGCCAGCAATGCCCCTCTGCCATGTACATTGGCCAAATTGGACAGTCTCCACGCAAAAGAATAAATGGACACAAATCAGACATCAAGAATTGTAACATTCAAAAACCCATAGGGGAACACTTCAATCTCCCTGAACACTTCACTCCACTCAATAACAGACTTGAAAGTGGCAATTCTTCAACAAAAAAACTTCAAAAACAGACTTCAACAAGAAACTGCAGAACTGGAATTAATTTGTAAACTGGACATCATCAAATTAGGCCTGAATAAAGACTGGGAGTGGATGGGGCACTACAAAAATTAATTTTCCCTCTGCTGATACTCACACCTTCTTGTCAACTGTTGAGAATAGGCCACTTCCACCTTAATTGAATTGGTTCGTTAGCACTGACCCCCCACTTGGTAAGGCAACTCCCATCTTCTCATGTGCTATAATATATATTCTGCTTGCTGTATTTTTCACTCCATGCATTTGATGAAGTGGGGTTTAGTCCACAGAAGCTTATGCCCAAATAAATTTGTTAGTCTCTAACGTGCCACATTGTTGGGTTTTTTTAAATGAATTTCAAGTTAGTATCCAGGTCTATCAAGGTAGTACACTAAAATTCCTAATGACTCCTATGGACACAAAATGCCCTGTATTGCCATACTAAATACACTTCAACAAGTCAATGGACATTACAGTTATTTCCAGATGGAAAAGCACTTCTCATACCACCACCACCAAACAAAAACATTCATTTTTAAAGTTTCTGGTCAGAAAAATTAAGATGGATTAAAATTATGTGAATTATCATAGATCGTCATAATCAATTTCTAAAACTGACACCTGGATGACTAAAGAATGTACAATGCATTACAAGCTGATGCAAAACTGCATTCAGGCATTCTCACCTCTCCAGAACACATGTCAAACACCAACATGTAGGTGATGAAACAGTGACATCGTTTAAAACCTGCTTTCTCTGCATATGAATGCCATCCTGTTAAACACTTCTCACTAGAAGAGCAATGACTTTAAAGTAAGCAGAGGTTGGTGGGTTGTTGGTTTTTTGCAAAGTAAGCTGAAACCTAGTCTGAAATATGAGAGGATTTGTGAAGACAGAGGCACTTGACAAGCATATTTATTTAATCTACTTTATGCTATACTGTAAGGTATAGACTGTCTTACTTTCTTGTAATGAATCCATAGAACCACTCAGGTAAAATACCATTCTGTAATATAAGAGGAACCTGCGTCTCCATAAACCACTTCAATGCTAGTTCTTTTAGCATCTCAAAGGACTGGTTTTCGGTTGCTGGGTTAGTTTCCCTTCCTAAGAGTAATTGCTGCTGTTTATTCTCCATGCTGTCTTGAGGTTGAATCTGATGCATTTGAAGGGAGAAAAAAGAGAGCAATGCTACTTGTAAACCTCCACTGCTGTCTTTATTATGGGGAATATGAGATCTCATTTGCTTATTGTACTCTTCCCTGTGGCTCATTAATCAGATAATAACATATGCTCAATGCTGTCATTGTTATCTGGCTGTCATCTGGTGCTTTTCTCTTGTGCTTTAAGGCAAAATCTTCCTCTCTGATCCATATGATAGAATTTGATCCCAATATTCAATATTTCTCTGTATACTGGAACAAAACTGGTATCAGTGCAAGCTTTGAGTATGTAACAGGGAGCAGCAAATTATTATTTGTATTGCAGTAGCACCAATCTAGATATACCACAGGTCTGACGTGAAAAATTTTCCCTTACACTTTTACAAAAAAGTGTTTTTGTCTTTTGAGTGGATTAAGTAAGCCTTGTTAAATATTGGAACTTCTAAACCATAGTCACTGAGGAACCTACTTTATTACAATTTTAGCCATATTGTAAAGGAATGTAAACATCTAAACAGCTCCAAACAATTTTTTAAAAATCTTTTATGTAATATGTTAGTAAAGAAGATCTAGCAGAAAGCATGATCCAGATTAACATAGATATTAACTCTGTTAGATGGAGACCTATATAATTACACATAGATATACTGATGGGTTTAAAAACAGCAATAAGAAAAAAAATACACAGGAAACCAGTCCACACTGGTTGAATGCTGCAAGAATGCTAGTTTAAATTCTAAACATTTCTACCACGTGCGTATATTATCTCTTTATTATTTGCTCTTTACAAATATATTTTTGTTTCACAAATGTGTGGGGAGTTGCTGTTCCTTACACAAATACCCATATTCATTACATTGTATCTACTCACCTCTTTTATAAAAGTGGGTTGGTGTATAGATTTGGGCAGTCAATTATTTTTTGTCAAGCTCCAGATTTCTCGGTCAAGGTCTGGATTCCAGAGAAACATTTTTAACACCACAAGTGCCCCTTTTTAATGAACACATATGATGCTGTGTAAAATACCCAGGGCCTATTGCAGAGGTAGACAATAGGTGGACCGTGGCCCAAATCCAAACTGTCAGAGGCTTTTGACCGGACCATGAAACTCTGGGGGGCTGTGGGCAGTTAGTGTGGGTGGGGCTAGTGCGGGTAGAGGAGTGACTGGCTGCATGCTGGCAGGCTTGGGGCAGGTGGCGCCTGGGCTGACATGTAACTCAGGGTGCAGGTGCCCCTCCCGCTACTCTCCCTAAATGGAGCTCTACCCCTGCAGGGCTGACAGCGGGAGCCCTGGCAGATGCTCCAGGCTGATTTGTAACTCAGGGAGGGCAGGTATTCCCCCACCATCTCTAAATAGAGCCCCGGCAGGTATGCCGGGGGCACTGGAGCTTGGGGCTTCATTCCCACAGGAGGCGCCGTGCTCCAGGCTTCAGCCGAAGCTCCCAGCTGAAGCCCCAACCTCCAGCACACCTGAGAAGGGCTGAAGCCCCAAACCCTAGCATTCCAGGCGAAGCTGAAGCCTGGAGTCCCAGCACAAGTCCCAGCGGGGCTGAAGCCCTGAGTTCTGCTAGGCCTCCTGCGGGGCTGAAGCCCCGGGTTCTGGCATGCCCTGCAGTCCACTGAAAAGCCATCACAAGACATGAAGGATGCCAACATCATAATGCTGTACAAAAACAAAGGAGATTAGAGTGACTGCAACAAATACAGAGGAATTTCTCTCCTTAATGTTGTGGGCACGGCATTTGCACAGGTAATTCTCAAAAGACTGAAAGTTCTGGCTGACTATGAATATTCAGAGAGTCAGTGCTACTTCCGTGCCAATAGATCACTTATCAAGATGGTCTTCAAACTAAGGCAATTGCAAGAAAAGTGTCAAGAACAAGGAAAATTTCTCTGTATGGCCTTCATAGATCTCAAAGGCTTTTGACCTGGTCAGCAGAAAGGGACTTTTCCAGTTGCTAGAGAGAACTGGCTGCCCCTCAAAGTCCTCCTCAGTCTGATTCAATCCTTCCATGATGGCATAAAGGCTACAATCCAGTAAGATGGTGATCAATCTGACCGCTCTAAAATCTGCAGCGGTGTCAAACAGGGATGTGTTTTGGCACCAGCACTCTTTGTGTATTCTTCTTTCTGCTGCTTCATCACACTTTCTCATTTAGCACTGAAGTTGTACATTTACGTGCAAGATCAGATGGAAAACTCGTCAACATTGCATGTCTAAGAGCAAAAAGTAAAGTCAAACACTTGCTGTTAAGAGAACTTCTTTTTGCTCACAGCACAGTGCTTGTCAGAGCAGCTCCAGAAACTTTGCAATAGCTTTGTGATAGTTGTTGATGAATTTGGGCTAATCATCAGTCTAAAGAAGACAACAATCATGGCACAAGATGTATCGTCTGCACCAGAAGTTTCAGTAGCACAACTTCTGCTATCTACGATCAACTGTATTGCATACCTTATCTCTAGATGACTAGAATAATTCTCACATTGGAAAGGAAGCTAACATATGAATTTAAGAACTGCCATGCTGGGTCAGACCAAAGGTCCATCTAGCCCAGTAGCCTGTCTTCTGACAGTGGCCAATGCCTGGTGTTCCAGAGGGATGAACAGAACAAGTAATCATCAAGGGATCCATCCCCCATCGTCCACTCCTAGCATCTGGCAAACAGAGGCTAGGGACACCCTCCCACCCATCCTGGCTAATAGCTACCACATTCAGCCAAGCATGTATGGGATAACAGGAAACTGACACTGAATCCCAAGATACAGGTCTACCACATGTGTATTGTGAGCATGCTACTGTATAGTGGCAAGACCTGGACCACTTACAGCAGGTAGGAGAGAAGGCTAAACATCTTCCATACCCTTGGTCTTCATCATTTTAAATATCAAGTGGGAAACCAAAGTTCCTGACATCAAAGTATCTGAGAAGAAAAGATGCCAAGTCTAATCACTCTTCTCAAACACGTCTCTGTAGGCTTGGTCACCTGCACCAGATGGACAATGGATGCATTCCAAAGGATCTCCTGTATGGAGAACTAGCGGATGCTCCAAGGCCGCTGTGCCAACCAAGGCTCAATGTCCTTGACATTTGGAAGAGGAATTTTAAAACTTTAAAGCTGGTACTGCAAGCTTGGAAGATGCAGCTAGCAACAGGCTACACTGCAGGGCTGCGCTGCACCAGGGTGTCAAAGAGGCTGAAGAGAGGTGGTTGAGAGAGAGGAGAGTGAAGAGGAAAGTGCAGCAGGCCTCAAGCACCAATAGTGTGCTGGCTTCATTCTCCGGCCCTGCTCTTTACAACAGCACTATCTGTGGCAATGACCGTCATTCAAGAATTGGATATTTTTATCCACTCACGATGCTGCAGCATGACATGCAGTAATAGAACTGCTTTGGTGCTTACACCATCATCTTTCAAGACAGACATTTGCCTGTGAGGTACACATAATTTATCTAAACCAGTTTCAATAAAATGAATCCGCAACCTCAAACAGCATCTCCCACTCCTAGTCCCAGTCACTTGCCCCATCAGACCTTCCTTGGCCCTGGAAAGGTCTTGCAGCATGTCCTAAAGGTAACTGAGTGAGGACTCTTAAAGGGAAGGAAGCAGATTCCAGAACCAAATACCGTCTTACCAAGAATGTCCTATCACTAGACCCTCTAGTTTATACCTAGAGGGGGGAGAAAGTGAAAGCACTTCACCTGGCCGCAGCTGCTGCAGCATCCCCCAGGGGGAGAGGCAAACTATCTGGGGCTTGACTTCTCCAAAGAAGGGAAGTTAGGGTGAAAGAGGTAGCTGTGAGAGCTAACATAAAAATGAGCCTCAAGATTATGATGGCCCATTTAGGGAGAGCAGAGCGACAAGATTCAGAAAAGCCAGTGTGTACACTTTTCATGTGAGATATGTTAGTGAGCCAGTCATCCAAACAACTATAGATATGGGCTTCCTGCCTCTGCAGGTGTAATGCCATCCTCTTGCTGGCTAATATGGCATCCTGGTGACAAGCATAGCATTGGTATAAACAGCATATGTTCCTGACATTTTGCTTCCAGAATGCATGGTCTTCTAGTTGGAGCAGCTCTGTTAATTTAACCTACGTGTATAATATTCTCACTTGCATAGAAAGGGGCTAATGCTTGCAGTGTTTTCCCTCTTGCTATGTTAGGGACAGCAGCAGCCTGGATTGGGCACAGCACATCATTTTTACAGAAGGCTGACTCCTCCAGAATAGTCAGTGTGGAGTTAAACAGTGACATTTATCCATTTGCTTGAATAAACCCCTACTTGGTTTTAATTTTGAAACAACGTAAACTAATAAAGTGAGTTGCATTTGCTCGTGGGAGGGGTAAACACTTAGAACAGAGGCTCCTGTGCATTCATGTGAGCTGCTTTTCAGAACTATATGGCGCATCCTGATGTTCTGTCCACGTCAAATAGCCGTTTCCCATTTCAGACTGACTGTCAGTATTTCACTTCCACGTTGTGGAAGTAAAATGTTATAAAAGACAACATCTTAAAAACCTGTCTAAATACATATCTAACTAAGAAATTAGATTGAGCTGATCTGTTCTCCTTCACTACTAATCACAGTAGGGGCTTTAAATATGTATCTACTTAAGTCATTGTTGAGTTATAAGGAATCTCACAAAACCAGGTGACTGGGCAACAAAATGGCAGATGAAATTCTGTGTCGATAAGTGCAAAGTAATGCACGTTGGAAAACATAATCCCAACTATACATACAAAATGTGCTCTAAATTAGCTGTTACAACTCAAGAAAGAGATCTTGGAGTCATTGTGGATAGTGCTCTGAAAACATCTGCTCAATGTGACTGGCAGTCAAAAAAGCGAACAGAATGTTAGGAACCATTAGGGAAGGGATAGATAAGATAGAAAATATCATAATGCTGCTATATAAATCCATGGCATGCCCACACCTTGAATACTGCATGCAGTTCTGTTCTCCTCATCTTAAAAAAAGATATATTAGAACTGGAAAAGGTACAGAGAATAGCAACAAAAATTATTAGGGGATGGAACAGCTTTCTTATAAGGCGAGAGTAAAAAGGCTGGGATTGTTCATCTTAGAAAAGAGACGACTAAGGAGGGATATGATAGAGGTCTATAACATCATGAATTGCATGGAGACAGTGAATAGGAAAAACAGGGGTCACCCAATGAAATGAATGGGCAGCAGGTTTAAAACAAACATAAAGAAGTACTTCTTCACACAATGCACAGTTAACCTGTGGAACTCATTGTAAGGTGATGTTGTGAAGGCCAAAAGTATAATTGGGTTAAAAAATAATTTAGATAAAGTCATGGAGGATAGGTCCATCAATGACTATTAGCCAAGATGGTCAGGGATGCAACCCCATGCTTTAGGTATCCCAAAACCACTGGCTGCCAGAAGCTGGAGCTGGTTGACAGGGAGGGATCACTCAATAATTGCCGTGTTCTGTTCACTCCCTCTGAAGCGTCTGGTGCTGGCCATTGTTGGGACACAGGTTACTGGACTAGATGGACCAGTGTTCTGACCCAGTATGCCCATTTTTATGTAGGAACTGAACAGGCTGGTCTTTCAATATTCCATTCCCTTAGGTAAATAAAAACGTTTTTTAAAACCTTTGACAAGAGGACATTTTATCTTTTCTTTGTATAAGTGGAAAGAAATAATATTCCCATTTGACTAGAGCCTTTTACACTTTGCATAAGGGAACAAACGCTTTTGTTCATTCATTTGCAAACTGTTAAAAATAGGAATGTCAAACTGGTAGGTGTTCATTTTTCACAGAAATGCAAATTATCTGGACTCTATGTTTAAAGCTAATGTCATTAGCTCTTTCATCATCACATGCTTTCCTGCAGTTTTAAGTTTAAAAACTTGCCAAATTTATAGAAGTGCCACTGATCTTTGGATGCCAAACTTGAGCTATCTGGGACTGATTGATTAGGTGCAGAGTACCCACAATCCCAGATGAAGTCACTGAGAGCTATGGGTGCCCAGCACCTCTGAAAATCAAGCCTGAAGTGTCTTAACTTGTGCACCCAAAAACAGAGACAACTGATAAGGCCAAAATTCTCAAAAGCTGTGTGCACTAACACTGTATGTGTCTCTTCCGGGATGCCTTTTATTATTCCCTAATACATAATGCAGATTGCTACATGGAACAGAGCTCTGAGACTTTACATTGCTTTATGCAATGCTATACAGCAGGACTAGTTATTCTGTCCCTTTGCCTACTGCCAAGCCCCAAATAAGATCTTCCCTAGGAACACAAGGGCCAAATTTATCTAGAGTTTATCTCAGCCTCTGCCAGCATAGATCCATGCCTGGGGTCCTCAGAACAGAAAATCCACTGGGGAAGAGGTTACAAAACAGCTGCAACTTCTCCTTCACTCTGTACAGTCTGGATTAAAAGGGGCTGGCTCAGCACAGAGCAACATCAGGATCTGTTGTTTTAGTGTAGAGCTCTAATCCACCTTTGCACATCACCCCCTAACTGTGCTCTGTACAGTTCAGTCTCAGCCCAGGGTCTTGCCCATGTTTCTGCCAGAACTCTAGAAATGAGGCAGCTCTACAAATCAACAGAATCTACAAATGAGAATCTGTGCTGGGGTTTTAAGAGCTGCAGCAAAGAATTCACACTCCATCGGGAGGAGTGAATAAGGTGACTTTACCTGCCTGCCTTTGCACCCCCCGCAAACCTGGACGATCTGGGGGCCAGAGCAGCCCTGACTGTAAACCATCAAAGGGGCTTTGCATAGTTGCAGTTGCAGGAGCCTCCCTGGAGCTATCCTATCGGTCAAAACACTGCCCAGAAAACCATAGTACTCCATGCTGCAGTCCTGCTCCAGACACATCTCTCTTGCTCCCAGCCTCACTCCCTCTATGCGAGAGCTTGCAAAGAGGTCCTCTGAGGACAGCCCTTGGCTGTTTTCTGCAGTATCTTCACCAGAGCAATTCTCCCATGGCTGGCTCTACAGATATCAGGGTTCCCTTACACAAAGGGTGTGTGTGTGAAAACCTCACCCTGGTTGTAATGCCACTGCTTTCAGCGGAAAAATGTTTAGACCTCTGTTGTGTTTATGTTTCTTTCATATGGTTACATAATCTAAGCAATCATTGCTTTACTTCAGATTTTTAGGCAGTATTCTCATTCAATCAGCAGGGATTTCTCTGTGAGAGAAACAGTAGAGAGAAGAGCACAGTGCTCCAGTGAAAATAGGTTGCTTTCTAAAGCACTGTAAATTCTTGCTGTCTGTTTTTCACAACTCTTGATTTGGAATGCTGATAAATGAGGTAAAATTTTCTAATCTTTAAATAGTGATTGGCTGAGTAATAATAACAATAATAACTTGATCTCACAGAGTATATATAATCACACCAATGTATCACAGTGTTTTGTTGCTCTTTTCAACCAGAGTGGCTACTCAAATTTCAGGGCTCTGGGATGTTCCAGATGGGAGTAGAAATTGGTGATAGTCAGGTAGTTCTTTGATGCAGTTTTATTTATTTACAAAGAACGTACAAAGTTCTGTGTCTGAATGCAGATGGAACCAAGAACAAAAGGAGCAGTTTCTTGGCTTACAGTCCACAAGCCTCTTTAGCCAACAGACCCCAAAAGTGCTCTCTAGCTTTTTCCACTATGTTCACAACTACTGCTTGGCTTTCTTCCTTTTTGCCTCTGCCTGCCTGTCTCTTCTCAGTTTCTGGGTGTTCTCTTACATACCCACACCTGGTCACAATTCCACATCGAACCTTCACATTGTGCTAATTTCTAGGCAGACTCTTTTAGGCTTTGGGCTCGTCTACACTTAAAATGCTACAGCTGTGCCACTGTAGCGCTTCAGTGTAGACATTACCTACACTGACAGGAGGGATTCTCCTGTTGGCACAGGTAATCCACCTTCCCAAGGTGCGGTAGCTAGGTCGACAGAAGAATTCTTACATTGACCTAGCGCTTTACAAATTTTATTAAAGCTAATGTTAAAAAATTATATAATACATAGGTTGAGTAAAGAGTGTCTGAACATCTGGGTATAGTGTTTAGATTATCCACAAATACAAAGTTTGTTTTTAAAAGTCACATGATACATATAGTACATAATCAGCAATAACCCAAATTTAGGTGAATAGATTTAGCAATACAGTTCAGATATTAGAATCCGAATACTCGGGTACATCACCCATGAAAAGATGTACAGAGATTTGGTTGTGGAAAGCAAAAATACATGAATGAGTGGAGATTGTCCCTCAGTAATTGAGAATTAAGTAGGTTGTCCATTTAGAAAATACAATCCACGAGGAAAGTATTTCAGTTACTTTCCTGACTGCGCTTCTCATTGGCACTCCAGCTCATCCCTTCTGGTATTGCTGATGTCCGGTGACGTGTTCTATGTAGCTGTCCCTCGACCACCTGATGGCATCCAACACCATGAGTTGCTGCATCAACCGAGCGTAGCGTTGACTGATTCTGCATTCTCTCAACACTCGCTCATTACTGGGGTCCCATACACCCAAGGCTCCTACGATCAGCGCATCTGAACCTGGTAACCCTTAGCTCTCAAAGTTTCGGCCAGAGGGGCGTATTTCTTCACCTTTTGAGCTCGGGCATTGTGAAAGGTAGGGTCCTGTTCTCGAAGGGCACTGTGACGTCCACCATGATGATCTTCTTCTTGTCCTGGTTGGTGATGATGATGTCCGGTCGCAGTTGGCTGTCGGTTCCGGGGATGGCAGCGTTCACGGCAACCTTCCCCATGGGTGGCGGGATGGCTCTGGCCAGGCGATCTTGGATGGCTTTGTGTCACAGCTGCCAGACTCTGGAATGAGGCTTGCAGCTACACAGGACATGGCGCAGTGTCTCATTGGCATAGCTCCACTTCCTGCATCGCTTGTCCCAATTACCGTGGTGGACGATTCCGTTCAGCGGGACGCAGTTGAGTCGGGCCCTGTGGATGAACCACCAGTCAGCAAATTGGGTGAAGCTGCCCCCAGGGAGGAAGTGGTTGCTGGCATCCCACTTGCACGTTACCTCAAACGCCTTGCCCTAGTCCGGTTTCCATTTCAGGTTTTCCATGTATTGGTAGCGGAGAGCATCCTTCAGGGTCCTCTTCAGCATGGTTCTAGCTCTCGGAGTGATGATAGTGTGATCTGTATTCTTCACCTGTGACACCAGGACTCCCACCTCGTGGTGTTCCTTGCACGATGACAAGTGGCTGCCAATATGCCTCTCCAGTCGTTGCATAGCGTTGCAGGCACAAGTCCAGAGTGAAGCAAAGTCCTCCACTTCCAGGGAGCCGCTATACTTCCAATACCAGCAACTTGATTTTTCCAGCTGTTGATTCTGAAACCTTTAACCTGATTCTCCATGGCCTTGCACCTTCTGTAGTCATTTACAACAGTGCAAAGTGAGAGTAAAATGCTACCATTCTAATTTGGTAGCATTTTGCACTGGAGTAAATGATTACAAAAAGGTGCAAGGCCACAGAGGATAAGGCCCCTTCTTGCCAGTTCTTCTCTGTTGTTGATCACTTCACTGTGGGTGTGCAGGTCCTATATGGATACTCTGTGCCAGACGGTACTACTTCTGAGAGTTGAAAAAGACCTCACTCCAGCTCTTTTGTCTTCCAAGGAATTTTCTAGCGGAATTAAAACAAATCAAGCCATGATATTGTTAATGTAAAAATAAGTGGAATTAAAACAAAAACAAACAAAAACCTTCAGACCTTTATTCAGCACAAAGAAAAAGGGCAAATACCTATATTTATTTTTTTTTGCAGATCACCTTTAATAACTGTACAGATCATTCATTGTACCTTTACTTCAGTGGGAGTTTGGCCTGTGTAAGGATGAACAATGATTGCAGGATATGGCCCACTGTTATTCCATCTCATAAGGGTTGCAATAGTTGGGCAAAACAGGATGTGATAACCACAAAGCATCAGCCTTCACTTGCCATTTCCTTGTGTTTTCTCATTGCATATCACAAAATTAATGCTATTGTTTGTATCCTAATGCTTTAGAGTGCCTGTCTTTGTTGTGTTGTATAAACATTGATGCTGAGCTAATTTCTAGAATGTGGGTGAAGAGCTCACGTTGAACAGTGGTAATGCTTTCCTGTGATTCACAGCTCTTAGGTGACTGCCAGCTCATTGTTGTGTGCTACTTGCTGCACAGCTAATAAATGCCTGTCTGTACATTATTTTTCCATTATGAAGAAGTGCTTTTTGCTGAATGGATTTTTCCCAGGTAAACGAAACAATATTTTTTACAAGTTTTGGAAGAAAGACTTGAGTTGCATACAGTAAGTTACTAGAATCTGAGAGATGTTCTCCCTTCAGTGTATTTCTAATCAGGGCTGGCTCCAGGCACCAGCGCAGCAAGCAGGTGCCTGGGGCGGCCAATGGAAAGGGGCGGCACCTCAGTCCCGCTCGGAGGGAAGGACCTGCCGCCGAAGAATGAAGTGGCGACAGTAAAGCTGCCACTGAAGTGCCGCCGATCGTGGCTTTTTTTTTTTTTTTTTTTTTTTTTTTTTTTTGCTGCTTGGGAGCCGGCCCTGTTTCTAATCAAATTTGATTCCCACTATCAGAGGAGAAAGTAAGCTGGTATGGTCTGGTACAGCATACCGGCATGAGTCAGTACGCTGTGCTGGACTGGACCGGCTTCTGCGGCGGCGATTTAAAGGGCCCAGCGCTCCAGCTGCTGCGAGGATCCCTGGGCCCTTTAAAGCGCCACCAGAGCTCCCCGGGCTTGGGCGGGGATTTAAAGCACCGGCCACTGTGGGGATCCCTGGGCCCTTTAAATCCCCGCCGGAGCTCCGGCAGCTGGGCTCGGGCGGGGATTTAAAGGGCCCAGAGCTCCGTGGTGGCCGGAGCCCCGGGCCCTTTCATTCGCCCCTGAGCCTCGGGGCTCCCAGCCACCTCTGCAGCTGGTAGCTCCAGGTGATTTAAAGGCTCTGGGGCTCCCAGCTGCAGCCGGAGGCCCAGGGCCTTTAAATCTGGAAAGGCCCCACCTCTTCCAGTTGAGGCCACGCCTCTTCCGGTTGAGGCCACGCCCCCTGCTCAGGACTCCGACGTACCAGTAAGTCCTTTAAGTTACTTTCACCTCTGCCCACTATTACAGTTTATTATTCACAAGAGATCTTTTGAACCGTGAGCTGAGCAGCAGTAGCCCAAATCCTGCATCCTCTGGTCCCTCCTTGCATAAAATTCTCATTGATTTCAGTGGGAGTTTTGTCTGAATAACGATTAAAGCGCTTGACCCAGTATACTGTACTGGCAGTGAATAGATCACATTAGTCATCATTATCATCTCTGACTCATCCTCATTTCAGAAAAGTTCTGCGTTTACCATCCTCCTCACCTCCATCCCTCTACCCCCAAAAACCCATACCCCATGTTATTTGTTAGTACTGAAACAGTATAATTCTTTCAAGGGAAATTGTGTTTTCAACAAGAGCTTTTAAAGACTGAGATCTTAATAAAAGAGATACAGTGTTGTCTTGACTTACCAGACCCAGACAACTTCCCCCACTTGTTAAGGGGAATAAACCCCCAATGCAAACAATGTATTCCCTAATAAACAGCCAGGAGGGCTGGGAGTACAGAGACAGCATTGTATAGTGCTTTATGGGGAGAGGTGGATAGTTGGCTTTATGCACATATCTCACTTCCAGAAAATGTCAGCAGGCAGCAGTATTGAGACTGGGTAGCTATGTAGCAAATATTTAAATTAACTGATTAATGCCCTTAAAACATTCTAGATAGACTGTGCCTACTACACTTGCTGTGTGCACTAAATAATAGGCCATAATACCCATTGATTTCAGATTACTAGGGCAGCAAGACAGGTTCCACAAATGACAAGCAGCATAACAGTTATTTATATTTTAGATGGCACTCCCTAGATAGCTATCCTCACCATTTACAATATTTGCCGTTAGGAATATAATTAGTTGCCCTGTTTATGTGGACACTTTACATACTTGACAGGTTTCAGGGTAGCAGCCGTGTTAGTCTGTATTCTCAAAAAAGAACAGGAGTACTTGTGGCACCTTAGAGACTAACAAATTTATTAGAGCATAAGCTTTCGTGGGCTACAGCCCACTTCTTCGGATGCATAGGCTGTAGCCCACGAAAGCTTATGCTCTAATAAATTTGTTAGTCTCTAAGGTGCCACAAGTACTCCTGTTCTTTTTACATACTTGCTATTTTCTACAGGCATAGAAAGGGACTGATAATGAAAAGGAGATTGCTATATATGTGAGTGCTGATATAGCAATAGCAGTTTGGGGAAAAACACATACAATAAGTAGCACTAGACTCCAATAACACAAATTGCTCTGAACTTTCCCTAAACAGTTCTGAACAGATGACAGGAAAATCATAGATCTTAATTAAAAGTCTGAGGGAATTTTTCCTCAATCATCTGCTCTGCAGATCTTTTTCCAGAGTGCAGATATCAGTGGTGTTATGCATGCAGTGTGGCTCAAATACAAGTCTGCTATATTTGTGCAACCAATATAGTGTCACTGGTGTAATGTAATGCTAGATTTGGCCCATGTCATACCAAATATGTATATCCATAATATGGATATGATAGGAGAATTTTGCCCTCATGTTTTAACACACAGTGCTAGTATCTGATATTTTTATTAGCCAACTGCTAGATCCAGATCTGAACTTTCCAGATTTTGAATGTACCTCTTGATTTCATCCAAGACCAAAGCAGAGATGCCAAAATACATCCACTTGCCTTTCTTTTTTAAAGGGAAATTAACAGACCTGAGAACTGAACTAGTAAGTAAAAGGATCTGAAGGACACTGGATTGCACAGAACCAGTCTGCTTATTCTAATTACATTTTTAAGTAGCACTCATAATTGTACTAAATGCTTCACAGACCACATCAAACAAAGCAGTTTCTGCCAAAGAACTCCCAGTCTAAACTACAGATGTGAAAGTGGTACACGGTACAAAGAGGATGAAGAAGGTGAACAATGAGAGTTACAGCAGTAGGCAGTGTGGATACCCAGTATAGATATGTGTTCATCTTTGAGGTTCACATACATGTTCTGAATATATATATATATAGAGAGAGAGTAACAGGGTGGCTTGCCCCTTAAGGGCTGGAGGACCTGGGGCTAGCAAACCTTGATTACTAAATAGGTCACCAGGGTTGGATCAGGTAACTCCCTATAAAGGGAAGCAAGTGGCTGCACTGCAGGGGAAAGCAAGAAAGGTTTCTGTAGGGAAGACCTTAATACTAGGGGGTTTGGAAGCCTGACCCACAGCTAGAAACTTGAGGCCTCAACCAGGGAGGGCCTGCCAAAACAGGAAAGGCCCCACATGGGAAAAGCCTGGGAGTGACCTGAGAAGAGGGTAAAGCCAATGGTGTGTTTTTGGGGACTTTGTTTTATTTTGGAGCTTTATTTATGTGAATAAACTTGGACCCCTGAGAAAGGATAGTGAATGTGTGGAGTTTAAGATTTAAAGGAGAAAGTGTTAGGTAGGCACTGCAGGGGCATGACTGGGTGCATGGGAGGTGGTTGACCCTGTTACACTGAGTTACTTCTTGGGAAGAACTAGTATCACTTGTTTTGCAATACCCCCTAAAGACCTCAAATCAGATCAAGACCCCATTGTGCTAGGTGCTGTACAAATATGTAATAAGAGACAGCTCCCACCCCAAAGAGATTACAATCTAAATAGACAAGACAGCCAAAGGGTGTGAGAGAGGCTCAGATTAAGAATCTGATTTTCAGGGGCACTAGGTAGCTGCAATTCCTAATGAAATCAGTGGGAGCTAAAATCAGCCCTCAGTAACTTGCTCAGGGTCACCCGGGAACTCTGTGACACAGCTAGGAACTGAAGGCAGATTTCCAAAGCCCCAGTCCAGTGACTTAACTGTAAGACTATCTTGCATCACATCTTGGAGAAGATGAGTCTTCTGCAGGGATTTAAATGAAGGGAGAGTGGTGACCTGCAGATCGGGTTAGTCAAGAACTTCATTCCATGTAAGGGAAGAAAGCAGGCATCAAGATGCTTGTGGAAGAAATGTAGTTTCATGGCTGGAGTCATCGATGAAGTAGAAGGGGCCAAGTGGCTGTGTGATGAGACAGAAACAGGTGAAAATCAGGAGGGGGCAGATTAAAGTAAGGGAGAAAAAACTTCCATGTGATGTAACATGGAATGGGGAGCCTGTGCAGAATTAAGTAAGGGGAGGGATGTTGTCAAAATGACAAGCTCGAAGGCATTGTGGCTGCATGCTGGATGGAGGGGTTCATGTGGGTATAGAGGATGTGAAGCAAGAGGAGGCTGCAGTAATCGAGAGAGAAGATGATTAGGGCATAGATGAGAATTCTAGCTGTCAGGAGGAAGTGGAAGGGATGGATCTTTGACTCCTATATTACAAGCCTGAGAGTCAGGGAACATGGGGGTGTTCTCAACAGTAACAGAATGCAGGATGTGAAGGTAGTTTTAGCCATGCTGTCTCCCATACTATCCTGTCTTATGGCAGCTTTGCACCAGCACGAGTCCTCTTAACTGACCATTAGTTAATTCCCTCAATGGAGGAGGATTGTGAAATGTTGTGGCAATACCTTGGTAGTTCCAACACCACCACTCTTCTGGCAATGGCCTAGGTGTGGAGCTCCCTTAGGCCCTAATCATCCTTGACTGTAGGAGTGACCCCCTTGGGTCCTTGGACAACCTGCATAAATCATAGCAGCCTCTAATTTAAGCCAGTGGCTGGACTGTCCCTAGGATTGGGGCCTTCACAATTTCCTCTCTTGAGCTGCCCTCTGTGTTCCTCAGACACTACTCAAGATGTGGGTTATTGGAACACAGGTCAGGGAGTCAGGACCTCTGAGTTCTATTTTGGATTCTAATGATAACTTGGTGTGTGCCCCTGGGTATATCAGTTAACCTAACCTCTCTATGTGTCAGTTTCTCATTGTTTTAAAATTAGGATTATATCTCACAGGGGCACTGCATAAAGCATTTTGAGAAGCCTGGATAAAAGGTCCTATGTAAATGCAAATAGCTATTTTAGATGAACTCCGTAGATTTTCTGGCTATAGAGCTTTGTTTGGTAAACTAAAGGACACCCTCCACTGGCTCTGCCATCACAGGCATGTTATGTAAATCATCACATCAGCTACTACGTAAGAAAAGGTAGTTTTATTATTTCCTAATAGGAAAAATGCAAATATATTCGGATAGAGCTGATGTCATAAAATACGCTCTGAAACCAAAGACAATGGAAAATTCAAGGACTCGGTTACAGGGTAAGGTAGCCCTTTAAGGAAGCTGGGTTTCGCTCCCATCTGTGACTAATCACCTGCCTCCTAGCGATGCTCTCAGACTAGGGATCAGGTGATAGCTTGCTCAATTCCTGTAGGAGTCTCTGGATCAAGGGAAAGAACCCAGTTCATATGTAACTGGCCTGTAGAGCAGTGGCTCTCAAACTTTTTTTTTTTTTTTACTGGTGACCCTTTCACATAGTAAGCCTCTGAATGCGACCCCCCCCCTTATAAATTAAAAACACTTTTAAATATATTTAACACCATTATAAATGCTGGAGGCAAAGTGGGATTTGGAGTGGAGGTTGACAGCTCATGACCCCCTGAGGGGTCCCAACCCCCAGTTTGAGAACCCCTGCTGTAGAGTGTAGCTTGGAAGGTAGCAGGCTAGGAAAGAGTGAAAAAGCCGCAGAGAGTAGATGGAATTGTTTTCTTGCTTCATTACAGCCCGTTTGTAATTGCTGCAGATTAACAGGAGAAAGAGCTGATGGTACATAGCATCAGTCCCATAGGCACTAACTCCATGGGTGCTCTGGGGCTCAAGCACCCACCCCAAAAAAACCAGGGGTGTGCAGCATGTGCAAGATCAGATTAATCTTTTATGGGCTCCAGTGCCTCTTCCCCCTGAGGTCCCACCCCCACTTGACTTCTTCCCCCTGAGGCCCCACCTGCTGCTCACATGGGGGGAGGGGAGGAGCACCCACTAACAAAAACAAAAGTCAGCACCTGTGATCAGCCCAATTCATCCCAGAATTAATTCCAAATATTACAATATTTAGCCCCATTTTACTTAAACTGACTGTTCACATGGTTAGAGTTATTCTTGTGTTTTCAGGACTGGCCCTCTATTGTCAGTTCTTTGGGGCAGGGACTGTAGATGTGTGTGTTTACTCTTTTGAAACCAAGTGTAAAACTGGAGTAATGCAGTGATGTATCAGGTCTTGTGTCTTTACTTTCCTCTGGCTCCCTTTGGCCACAACCAAGTAATTACCATGCTTAAATTCAGCTTTTAAACTTGATTATTCAGTCAGTGTAGATGGTGTACAGTGTTGCCACTGGCCCTATTTCCAATACAATCATTGCAGGTTTTATGCCAACAGAATTTGCCTCAGCCTCTTGATCTTTTAGATTTGCTTGCATTATTCATATTACGTCAATGGACTACTTGTAAAATTCTGCTTTCAGAGCTGCAAAGCAGTTCCCAGCCTTCCCTACATATATGGGACACTCAGTTCTGTACATACAGGTACAGCAGGATGTAATAAATATTTTACAATTCTCTCTGCAGACCTCAAGATAAGGAAGCATTATCCCCACTTCACACAAGGAAATGAAAAGATGATCAATTACCTTTGCAAGGGCTCAGTGAGCCAGTGGCACACACAGAACCCAGATAACATGACTCTCAGATCTGTACCTTACCCTCTTTGAAGAGAGGAGAAATTATCTTGTAGGTATCTGCTGTGTGGAGAGGACAGACGAATTTTGCCTGGAGAAAACTACAGGGGAGGTTTGAGGCAAACTTTGGCTAACAATTGAGAAGCACTGAACTAAACCTCGGGCATTTGAAAAAAAACTAGTAAACTTTTCTTTTTTAATTTCCATGTTTCCATACATCTCAATTTTAACCTGGATCAGAAGTGGAAATATATACTACAAGAGACTATTCTGAACAGAAGCCATTTTGGTTTCCCCCTTGTTCACAAGAAGATATAATACTTCTAATCTATACCCCCAAAACAATGTAGACCAAAGAGGTTCATTTAAGCGTTCCAAGTTTTCAGCACTTAACCAAAGCCATGATTAACACTTTGAAAATTCATCATTACTAAATTGGTAGCCCTCTTACTTACATTTCATCCTCTTCTGTCTGGATAGTTTTAAAAACATTTACTGGTATGAATATGCAAGAAGAATTGTAGAGATCTATGCAGCTAGCAGGACATGGATTTTGCAGACATAGGTCCCCACCCTGCAATCAGAT
Organism: Trachemys scripta elegans; assembly: GCF_013100865.1. NCBI lineage: Eukaryota > Metazoa > Chordata > Testudines > Emydidae > Trachemys > Trachemys scripta. Next base: position 51,446,209 of record NC_048307.1, read on the forward strand.
CCAGGCAGTTCCTTGCACCTGTGCAGAAACCTGTTGTAGTCAGTGGGGCTCTGCAAGGATCTGCTTATATGGATTTGACCGTAAGGTCAAGGCCATAGGGAGTACAAGGAGAAATTGTTTTTGTTTATTTCACACCATTGTGTCTAATCAAGGAGTGTACAAATTTAAAAAAAAAATCTTATTTCTCCATCTATAAACCAGTTCTTCATAGATGGCAGACAGTGAAACTTTTGGGATCTTTTCTAGTTCCCACCAATAAAGGATATAAAAAATTGCACAAAGACATATGCAGAAATGTTGGTTTGTGTCCATGTCTCTTTCTTTCTCATTTTCCATTTGGTCTTTCTCCTAGTCTTAGTCATCTGCCCACTTTCTCAGATGCTACATCTGAAATCAAAGATTACACAATGGAAAAAATTTCTCATTACAAAGGAACATAAGAATCCACCAACTTAATTAGTAGATTAATTCCCTATCTTAGTCACCCCCCAGTTTAGGTAATTTAAAAAAAATATGTTTTCTGTTTATTTTTTCTCTCTGAAATCCTCACTGCCTCTGCCACCTGTGATGTCAGATTCAGATCATAAACACATAACTAGAAACCTATGCTACCTTTCTCCTTTGATTCCGTCCCCTTCATTGTCGTACAACAAGCAAAAAGCAGTCTTCCTGGTCAAGAGATGTTCTTCTACCACAACAAAAAGATACATTTTACAACTTCCCCTTAACAATATATTTGGCATTTTTTAATCTCTGAGGCTGAGCTAATAAAGCTAAATTACATCTTTCCCACTGAAATAGTGTTATGCCTTAATTGCTCTTAGTACAAAAGCCAGACGATTTAGAGCTGTACGTATATATTTTTCTTGCTTTAATCTGCAGGCCTGTTCAGGATACATTTTTTCCATTTTGAGAAAAAGAGAGTAAGACTTGCAATAGAGAATGTGGAACAGCAGAGGAGTGCCACCTAGTGTTTCTATAGTGCAGTGGTTTTCAACCTTTTTTGATTTTCAGACCCCTAACAAATTTTGAACGGAGGTGCAGACCCCTTTGGAAATCTTAGACATAGTCTGCAAACCCCCAGTGGTCCGCAAACACAGGCTGAAAATCACTGTTCTATGACAACCTTTCACAGATCCCTTAGACATAGTCTGCAAACCCTCAAGGGTCCACAGACTACAGGTTGAGAACCACTGCTACAGAATAAAATATTGGAACACCTTATGGTATGTTAATACTGATCAACTCTCCTGACCACTTCCAGTCAATTAAACTATAGTACATACCATTTAATATTTTGGGTGATTAGCTCATACATAAGGAGGGATTTGCGTTGCAAACTGGACACATTTGATATAAATAAGGGACTTTCAAATGACCTTCAAGCTGCCCTAAAGGTGAGGGAGTATATGGAGCATGATGTGCTCCTCTGATTTCCTGCCAACCAAATAGTCTCTAGGAGACAATCTAGCAGGTCAAGGTGGGTTGAGGTAATATTAATGGGACCAACTTCTGGTCAGTAAATAGCCAAGCTTTCAAGCTTACAAAGAGCTATGTAAGCTCGAAAGTTTGTCTTTCACCAACAGAAGCTGGCCCAATAAAAGATATTACCTCTACCACCTTGTCTCTCTGATATCCTGGAATCAACAACACTGCAAACATCTAGCAAGCCTAAGGGTATGTCTACACTACCCGCCGGATTGGCGGGCAGCGATTGATCCAGCAGGGGTTGATTTATCGCGTCTAGTTTAGCTAATAGATGCTAGCGATCCCTGAGCGCTCTTCTGTCGACTCCTGTACTCCACCGCCACGAGAGGCGCAGGAAGAGTTGACGGGGGAGCGGCAGCAGTAGACTCACCACGGTGAAGACACCACAGTAAGTCGATCTAAGTACGTCAACTTCAGCTAAAGTTGCATAACTTAGATCGATCCCCCTTCCCCCCCCCAATGTAGACCAGGCCTAGGTTACAGCAACTTTCTACCTGTTTGGCTCCTGTTGTAAAAGTGACTTAGGTCACCTTTGCCTCCTGCCTTCCACAGCATTGTGCCCTCCCTCTCAAGAACCTGAAGTGCAGTGGGTCAGGCACATCCATCCCACAATACAAACAATATAGCGCTATGTCGAAGTTCTTCACATTAGAACCCTGCAGAGGTTCTTGCAACAGAGAAAATGATTATCTTTGACAGTGAGAGACTGTACTTGTGATTCAGTCTCTGCAAGATATTATTCTGAGGGACCCCCAAAACTGGATCTGAATTTTGCAGCAGAGGCCCAATCTTTGTTTTTGTTAGGTGTGGCTCTACTGCTCTGTAAGCCAAAAGCAGTAAGTGTTTAACCAAAGGCAAAGTACTGATGTTGTGCTGCTCAGAATTTACCAATTTCCTACACTTCTGTAAACACAAAAGTCTGAGCCAAAGGATCTGCACTGATTGTACTCTTGATACGTTTGTATTAAATAACATGCCCTAGATACTGATTTCCTTATTGTTTCTCTTACACTGAAATGAGAACTTACTTCAAGCACTGCAAATACCTATATTCACAACATGGTGAAAGTATCAGAGGGATAGCCGTGTTAGTCTTCATCTGTGAAAAGTGACAGAGTCCTGTGGCACCTTATAGACTAACAGACGTTTTGGAGCATAAGCTTTTGTGGGTGAATGTTCACTTCGTCAGCATGACGAAGTGAGTATTCACCCACAACGTCTGTTAGTCTATAAGGTGCCACAGGAATCTTTCTCGCTTTTAACATGGTGAAAAACACTCAAAATGTTATGAAATACGTAGTTGAAGGGTTCTCATTATTCAGAGTAAAAATGGCTCTCTCATTTTATATGTTTTGTAAATGAACATGTTTGAACCAATAATGTGCCTACAAAATTACTGGTTCATTTTTAAAAAAAGGTCAAACTTACCAAAACAAGAAGTAGTAAATATTTTGTCAAGCTTTATGAGCTGATCATCAATATAACCATAGAAACCTCATCGTGTATGTCACACTTTTTGGGTGAAATTTACACCTTTGTGGTAGACCAGCATAATGCCTACACTCCATCAACTCCCACTTTCGCCCTATATGGAGATCTTTGCTGGCCTTGTATTGGCCATCTGCATACTAGGGGAATTTCACCCTCTGTGATTAATTTGCTATTTATATTCATTTTCTAAACATCTGCCAAACAACTGAATGTCACCCACATGGACTCTGCATTCTAGAGCTGAAGATGTAAAAGAAAAAGCATGTAAAGAAAGTACAAACTCACTACAAACAGTAATAATGTTGAAAGATGCAGCTATCATTTATCAGTTCGCATCTGGATTACATTTGTAGAAAAAGGATATGCATGAAATAAGGAACTTATCTTCCTAAGAAGAGGAACTTTCTGTTTCAATGAACTAACTGTAAAAACAATACAGCCTGATTAGAGTGTTGTAAGTGAGGAAGCTGTACAGCAAGTATGAAAAAAGAGAAGTATTGAGAGCAAAAGTCTTGAGAGTATAGAGCCTGCTTCTATGAGTTGCTGGAACCCCAAAATTTCTGTTGATGCCAGTAGCAGCTGCTGGTGCAAGATCAGGGCACTAAATGCTTCATAGGAATGAGCCCGCTTCTGGTCAGGTGATAAGTTAAAGAAAAATATTGGAGACAATTTCTTTGGTATTTAAACATATCTGAATGAATGAGGCCAGGTCAATGTGAGACTTCTAAACAGTGCCAACATCTCTCCTGGAAACTGGGAAGAAGAAAGTGTCATGTGTTGTCTGGTAAATGACACTTTACAAGAAAGGCCTGATCCTGCAAGATGCTGAGTGCCTTCTGTGACAAACTGTGAAAATGTCTGTATTATGAATATTATGTGTGACTTGGTTTCAATTTTGTAGGCTGCCTGACTAAATGCATACAGCAAAATCAAAGGAGGCTGTAAAAGAACCACACAGGAAAGCTAAAACAATGAGACAGATAAGACAGGTGCAGGTACATACCTTCAAAGCAGCAAGGAGAACAATTGGTCCATTACTGGGAGATGCTATTTCTAGATGCCAACAAATTTATCAGGATTTGTTTTGCCAGGGCTGAGACCCTGACCAGTTAAAAAGATGCCCTTGACAGAAAAGGAAGGGGAAGTGGTCAGAGAGGCTGGTCAGAATGTCAGTAAAAAGGCTGGCAGTCTGACAGAGACAAAAGGAGAAGGCTGCAAGAAGTGTAGGCCAGAGCTGCCTGAGTTGCGGCTACAGAGAGGTTAAGCGTAGGTAAGGGAATATGCATATGTCTATGAGCACGTCTATACTACGGTGCTGCTGCTGTAACCCCATAGTCACAGACTACAGCACTGTGTAGACACAGACTACAGCACTGTAGGAACTCTATCTCCTTGAGCCATTCTAGCTAGGATGACGGAAGCATTCTTCTGTTGACCTAATTTTGTCTACACTAGGGTTAGGTTGGCATAGCTACGGCGCTCGAAGTCCTGGAACACCATATCTATGTTGACCTACGTTTGAAATGCAGATTAGTTATTTTAAATCTCTCTCTGTAAGTGTTGTGTAACTTTATGGCAAAATAAATCATGCTTTGTGTCTGAAGAAGCTGTTTCAGTCTCACTGCAAAGGTATGCCATCACAGGCTCCAACAGAGAAACCCTGGCCAGGTCCAACCTCAGGTGGACCCACTGAATCAGTCAGCGGGTACCCAAGGGGCTTTAAATGAAGTCCTGGTCTAAAAGTGGATGAATTGCAGAATTCCATCCCATAAGAGGTCAAGGCCTGACACCTGTGGGGGTAGGGGAAGGAGGTTCACTCAGAGACTCCGGAGAAGGGACAGCAAAGCAGCTAGCCCAGTAACACCTTCAACTCTCACTGAAGTCAATGGAAGTTGACACTGCTCAGTACCTTGCAAGATCAGACCTTGAAAGATTTGGCAATTGTTGATAGTCGCAGGGTTTTGAATTTGTACACATTATGGGACTATTTGGTAGAGGAACTATTGAATAGCCTATACTATAGAAGTGACATTTACTTGCTCTTTAAGTGAGATCAGCTTTCTTTTCCCTCCATGTCTATTAACAAAGCCTCAACATCAAGTAAAGCTTTAACAGATATGCGATGATAAGCACTGCACTGATGTGGCCTCCTTTAGCTGAGCCACCTCTACATAGCTTGAATATGCATCAATGGCAGTTAAGTATTATCTGTCCTCTAGGATTAAAATATCCCCTCATAATGTATCATCTGCTGATAAACAATACTGCAAGTTGCTATGCTCAGTTAACAGGGAAATGGGTAATTCAGTTGTAGAAATCAAACTTGAGAAAATAACTCCCAGCTACATATGAAATGAAGCATCACCCAGTGAAGGCTGCAAACCCAAGAACTGAGACTAAACATTTTCTTCTGTTTAATCCCACAGTTTTCTACACAACATTCAGAATGGAGGACTAATGATGTTGGCTATAACAAGGAGATTTGAAATAAAGAAGCTCTAGTCCCTCATCTGTGCCTTAAAGTGGGATCTAGTGACAGAAGCACTGGCTATTCCAACATATCTTGGCACTGTATGAAAAAAATTATCACACAAATTAGAACATCAGACAAGTTATGGTAATTGAGACTGATCTGGGGATATAGAGATGAATATAGACCAAGTGGCTTTTCTGCATGTCGGATTCAAAGATACATGGCAAATTTCTGAAGTCGAGGTTGCACAGGGTGCAACTCAAGGCAGAATTGGGGCTGAATTTTACGTGGCTCAATGGGTGGGCAACAAAAAATGACCTGCGAGTAAATACAAGCATTACAAAAAGATTGTGCATGTACTTCATTTTGGCATGTGCACATCTTGAGCTTCCGTTACACATAATTATTGTTTTTCAATTAACTCAGTACACTAGAGATAACTGAAATGAATGTAGAGATTTCACAGATGAGTAACAATGCCACAAGACTGAGAGGGATGCTAATCTAATCTTATCTGTAGGTTAGGCTATGAGATGGAAAATACAGTTGAATGTAGTCATAATAGTGAGTCTGGAGCTAGAGGATACCTCAAAGGGGCAGACACATGGAGCATAATAGCCAAAAACGGAAGAAGGTAATCTTCCAAATCAATTCCAGCCCATTTCATACAGATTTCATACAGCAAAGGGGCTGCTGGCTACGTTAAGGGCAAAGCCAATTTCAGGGGTCTGATTACTGGCAGTACCTCAGTCAGGAAGTATCCCGAAAAGGTTTGGGTAGTGTCTGCTTATGGAGACTTTCCTTGCCGGAAACCTGAGCTGGACCACGTTAAATGTCCAGGGACATCTGGCAGGCAGGATTTAGCAACGCTCACGCTCGCCGCGTACTCAGGACTGAAAAGACATGCGTAGAGCCCAACTTAACTTCCCCATGGAAGGGGCCCAGCTCCGTGTGCACACCCATAACGTGTGTGCACGAACATGCAGCCACGATTGCACAAGTAGCGGTTGAGGGGGGCGGAGCGAGGCCGAGCAGGGGAGATTCCCGGCTGCAGGGCCAGGCTGGCCGGGGTAGGGCAGGGCAGGGTAGGAGATGCCCGGGCAGCGCCCGTAGCTCTCCCTCCTCTGTCAGCGAGAGGGCGGAGGGACGCCCGGGGACTACAAGTCCCGTCAGGCGGCGGGCTGGGCTGCTCCGCGGAGCGGCCGGAGGGAGGCCGTGTGCCCGCGGCAGTGCTGGCAGGGAGGCGAGGGGAGATGCCGGCGGCGGGGTCCGCCGAGGGGGAGGAGGGCGGCGGCGGGGACGCCGCGGTGCCGCTGAGCCCGGCGGAGCAGGCTGGGCCGGGCGCCCCCAAGCTGTGCGGTTACCTGCAGAAGCTGTCGGGCAAGGGCCCGCTGCGGAATTTCCGCAGCCGCTGGTTCGTCTTCGATCCCCGCCGCTGCTACCTCTACTACTTCAAGGGCCCGCAGGAGGCGCTGCCGCTCGGCCACCTGGATATCGCCGCCTCCTGCTTCAGCTACCACCAGCCCGAGGCCGCCGCCGCTAGCGGGGACGAGGCCGCCGCCTTTGAGGTGCACAGTCCCGGCGGCACCGTCACCGTGCTCAAGGTACCCCCATGTCACCAACGGGCCCGGGCCTCGCCCCAGGCTGCCTGCTGGGCCCCCCTCGGAGACTCCCTACCCGCGTCTTAGGCCCCCCAGCCAGGGAACGTCCTCCGATTCCTGAGGGGTTGGGGCAGGGATCCCTCCCCCCACAGAGACCCCAGTCCCCCCAGCCTCTGTTTCAGGGCCCCCCTGCCCGGAATCCCCTGGGGGGCTGGGACTGGGCCAGGGATCCAGTTCTATAGCACCTGAGGCCCGGGCCTTCTTAAATCCCTATTGTCGCCCCCCAGTGGGCTCAGTCAGGGACCCGTTTCCTCAGTCACCTCACCCCTTTGGTAGCTGCTCCTGATCCGAAGCTCCCATGACAGCTGATGTCTGCTAGAGGCTTCCTCACTCTATAAAACACCACTTGATGCCCATCTTTTACACAGGATCTTGTGATACTCCAGGTGCCAGGTAGCAAACAAGGAGCTTTCCCATGGAGTCTCACTAAATGTGACTGTGTGACCCCAGCCAGCAGGTTCCCCTTACCCACAGTCTGCAACTGCGATTGTAAATGAGATGTTACTGTTCCTCCTTGGCTTGCTTTCAGTCACTGTTAAGCACTGTCAATGTCAGGTGCTCTGTTAGGCCAGGTCTACAATATAAACGTACATCGGTATAACTGCCTCACTCAGGGGTGTGAAAAATCCACCCCCCTGAGAGGCAAAGCTGTACCAACCTAAGCCCAGTGTAGATAGTGCTATGTCAGTGGGAGAGCTTCTCCTGTCCCCGTAGTTACCGCCTCTCCTGAAGGCGGATGAACTATGCTCCACAGAGCTACTGCCTCTCATGGAAATGGATTAATTATTACGCTGTTGGGAGAAGCTCTCCTGTCAGGTTGTAGTAGTGGTGTAAGTATAGACCTGTCCTTACTCTTAGTTTGCTATTATATTGAAGCATGATGCATTTAATAACAGTACCTAAAGCTTAAATTAAAAAAAAAAAAAAAATCACCATTGTCCAGTAGCCTACTCTGAGACTAGCTAGCTTCTTTTTCAACTTTGTTCTTCTATCTCCAACTCTCTTTAAGTAGGTTCACTTCATTGTATGAGTAGGTTTACTACTGCTGTCCAAATGCGACTCAGAAGCCCAACATTTGGGTTTGCTTGGTAGGCTTTTTGCCTAAACCTGGGAATTAGTATGGGTAGCTGTAAGGTACAGAGCGACATGCCCACTCCTTTGTATAAGTGTCCTACCCAGAGTAGAGAGAAAAAAAAGTCTGTCTGCTCCTTTTTAGCATGTCTTTTATTAAACAGGTTTTCATTTTTAAAGTAGTGATACAATATGGTTACAGGCAAAGATCTCCTCTGTTGAATGATCTAAAAGGCTTCTTTAGCTGATAATTATTTTATTTATATGTTTGTGAAAATGAAAGGTTCTCCTTCATATGTGCTTACTTTTTGATGTGGAAAGTACCCCATAATGCATGTTCAGGTACACCTCCAGAACTTAAAAATAACCCATACATTTTGTCTTTTCCCAAGAAATGAAAAGAACAGCTTTCAAAACACAGGCCAAAAGTATAGTCCCAAACTACCCCCAGAAGCAAACACCTTGAGAAAGAAAAATGTTTGTGGAACCTGGTCTGATCCTGTGACGGAAACTGAGCTCTAGAACTGGTTGAAATTTTTTTGACAAAACGCTATTCCCATAGAAAATGGCTTTTCAATTAAATGAAAATTTCATGGAAAAAATCTGGCTTTATCAAAAATCTTAGGTTTTCATAGAAAAGATAAATATTTCTATATATGATGAAAACAAAAAAACTATAACCCTTTTTTCAGGGGGAAGAGGTAGAAGATGGAGGGTTTGGGGGAATCATTTCCTGATCAGCTTTAGTGAACTGCCTCAACTCCTGTTAGCAGGAGCTCAGGCCTTCACAGGAGTGGAACCTTAATCTTATGACCTTGTATTTTATGTATGCATCCTTTGTTCCATTTCATGATGAAGGATGTTTGCATAGGTCTGTTCAGCTTACAGAACAAGGTTTTACTTTAAATATATTTGTTCATTATTGGGGGAAGTGTTTCTCTTTGAGTATTATTCCTATTCATTTAATGTCAGTTTTTACATGACACATTTTATATTGCAGCAATATGTTTTGTAGGAAAAGTAGTAAAAGATAAATAACAAAATTAAATTATATATTTTTTTTTACTTGGTCATGCTAGTGCAAGCAACATGCAGCTCCTCTACTCAAGTTTCCCTGCATACACTTTTCTTGGTTCCTGTGGTCTCAGACCCCTCTTTGATGTTCCCTACACCTGCCCGAGGCCCTCTGGGAAAGAGAGGGGTTATGGGAGGGTAGGACCTTAGAAGTCTACATTTGCTCAAGCACAAACAAGAGGCCAGAGGTGATGTATGGGTACCAGAAATAAAAGCAAATATCTTTGTCATCTATTTTTACCTTTCACAGGGTTGTGGTGCTTGTCTTAAGCAGCCATGTGATTTGACCATCAAAAAAGCTATTGCTTAATATATGTAGTCCTTATTTAAAGATCAAGCAAACTTTTATACTGGAATCTTGGGGATATTTTGAAGGGAACTGGTTAAGTGAAGATTTAGTTGCTGGAGGTGGTCATTAGTGTCTGTTTCACTGCATTAGTAGGTTTTTATTTTGTGTTTGTACTGCACCAGTGGGGTCCTGGTCCATGACTGTGGCTCCTTGACATTATGATAACACAAACCATAAAAAAGAATTCTGGATCCAGGATTTAATTTTGCTCTTTACTCAAAAGCAACCAGAACAATAATACTTTAAGTTCTAAAACGTCTTTCAGCCAAGTTCTGCAGAAATAAAAATAAAGATGAATTGATGTTCAAAATACTGGTGGCCTGATCCATCCCTTGTTTAAGTCAATGAGAGTTGGATTGGGCCCTTACTGAATTTTTAATGCAGGATAAAAGCCTAACTGATTTAAGAAAAAATTACACATAGGAGCACGAGGACCTTACTGAGGAAGAAAGTCGAGTCAAGTGTAGCTTTCATCCTCCCCATATGTCATATGCTTCAATTTCCTCAATTTGCTTCTTGTTCATAATTTCCAAATCTCATGGTACAGTCTTTATTCAGTATTTATAAGCTTACATAAGAAATAAGCATCAGCACCCCAATCTGAAATGACTGTATTATTGAAGAACATATTACTACTTCAAAATGCTTCAGATTAGCTTTTTTAACATTCATGACCTAATCCTCAGAGTTGCTCAGCACTTGTAACTTAATGGGAGTTGCAGATAATTGGCTCAATTACTCTCAGGAGATTGTTTTCTCATTTGACAAACGTTTCAGGAAAAGTGTCACAGTCTTCATGAAATAATATGCAGGTCCCAAATTGGGATTGGTGGACCATCGGTAAGACTGCGAGTCTGTCACGGAAGTCACAGATTCCGTGACTTTCCAGGACTTCTGCAGCAGGCAGCAGGGCCAGCTCCAGGCACCAGCTAAGGAAGCTGGTGCTTGGGGTGGCCAATACAAAGGTGCGGCACTGTCCCCGCAGCTCCCATTGTCCGTGGTTCCTGGCCAATGGGAGCTGCGGAGCGGGCGCTCAGGGAGGGAGCAGTGTGTGGAGCCCCCTGGTCACGTCTCCAGCTAGGAGCCAAGGAACATGACGCCACTTTCGGGGCACTTGGTATGGAGCCTGCCAACCCCCCCCCCCCCCCCCCCCGCCCCCCCCCCCCCCCCCCCCCCCCCCGCCCCCCTGGGGCCCCCCCGGGCTTTTCCCCCTCCCCCCCCCCCCCCGCCCCCCAAGAGCACCCAAGTTTTAGTCAGGGGTATATAGTACAAGTCATGGACAGGTCATAGGCTGTGAATTTTTGTTTACTGCCCGTGACCTGTCCATGACTTTTACTAAAAATACCCATGACTAAAACGTAGCCTTAACCATCAGTGGTCCTTGGACAATTTGCTGGTTGCATGGTGCTGGCTTTCCTTCTTATTTATAGCTCTTAAAGCACATAAAAAAAGGTTAATATTACTTTGCTTCATAAGCAATTATTGTAATTGCCATCACAGGCCCTTGATGAGTGTAGTGAGGAAGGTGGTTCTCGAAATAATGTCTTCTAGTGATCCAAATCATGAAAAATTTGAGAACCCTTGCTTTAGAATAATAGGGCCTAATCCTGGAACCATTTGCTACCTGCACTTAATGCTATTGACTTGACTAGATATGCTCAAGATTGAACATCAATTTCTGTTTGCAGAATCAGGCCCTTTGTTTCATAGAAAGGAGGGGGGAAAAACCAATCCCGCTCTGATGGGTTGCCCCCTTTTAAGATGCCACCTGATATGCTGAGATATCACTGCTCCCACCTGTTTTGCCAGCATGGGCCCCCTTTAACCTGTCTGGCTGAGCCAGGCTCTTAAACCTCCTCTAGCACACACACAGGGAGGGCCACCCCCTGCTGCAGAAAGACCCAGACACTGAGATCAGCTCTGGGAAGACTCAGCTTGGGGGATTTTCCCCAGCACTCAGGTGCTCACCTGCTTTGGAGTGCAGACCCAAAGGTATATTGTCTTGTGTTGTATAGAAAAATCTGCACAGCTCAAGCTCATAAAAATTTGCTCTCTTCCTCAATGTGAAGAGAGATGCACAACTTCTTGCCCCCCCAGTTATAAATTATATAAACTGGGTTTAATAATAAACAAAATAAATGTATTAACTATCAAAGGTAGATTTTAAGTGGTTAAAGAGATAGCAAACAGAACAAAACAGATTACTAAGCAAATAAAAAAAACACGCATACTAAGGTTGATTCACTAAAAAAATTGGTTACAAATAGTAATTTCTCACCTTAGATATTGTTACCAGGGCCGGCTCTGGTTTTTTTGCTGCCCCAGACAAAAAAGCCTCCCGCCGCCCCTCGGCGGGGAGCGCAGCAGGGGAGGGTGGCGAGCCCAGCCACGGCCCCGCTCTCCCCGGCCGGCCGGAGCGCCGGGGGGAGGGCGGTGAGCGCACTGCGGCTCTGCTCTCCCCGGGTGAGCGCCGCCCCTCTCCAGGTGCCGCCCCAAACACATGCTTGGTAGGCTGGTGCCTGGAGCCGGCCCTGATTGTTACAGGCAAATTGCAGAAAGGCTTGAAAGGCCGCTGCACTGGCCTGCAGCTTGAGACCTCTGGTATTATTACTCACAAGCTAGATACCCTTCCAGCTTGGGCTCAACTCTTCTCCATACAGTTCAGTTCTTGCTTCCAGGTGTTTTTCAGTGTCTCTTTTGATGGGAAGGTAGAGGTGAACCACAGTGATGTCACTCTCCTGCCTTATATAGCTCTTGGGTAAGGCGGGAACCCTTTGTCTTCTAGTGGAAAAACACTGGCATTCCAAAAGTGTGTGTGGAGGGGGGTTGGTCCAGTACCAGGTGACTCGGACCCATGTCTCTGCAGGGTGAGGCAGCCATTACTTGCAGGCTGTCTGGAGTGTCCACAGGAAGACTAACCCCTTTCACAGTCCACTGTCTTTGCTAATGGGCCATCAGCCCTGTCTGGCTTTTCCATTGTTTGTACCTGAAGGACTAGTTGGGGGTGACACCCAAAGTAACACAGTTGGAATAAAGATACATAGTCAGCATTCCTAATTTCAGATACAGAAATGATACAAAAACAACGAGGAGTCCTTGTGGCACCTTAGAGACTAACAAATGTATTTGGGTGTAAGCTTTCGTGGGCTAAAACCCACTTCATCAGATGCATGGAGTGAAAAATACAGTAAGCAGCATATATATTACAGCACATGAAAACATGGGAGTTGCCTTACCAAGTGGGGGGCCAGTGCTAACGAGGCCAATTCAATCAAGGTGGAAGTGGCCTATTCTCAACAGTTGACAAGAAGGGATGAATACCAAGGAAGGGGAAATTACTTTTGTAGTGCTAACGAGGCCAATGCAGTCTGGGTGGCCCATTTCCAACAGTTGACAAGAAGGTATGAGTATCAGCAGAGGGAAAAGTGTGATTGAATTGGCCTAGTTAGCACTGACCCTCCACTTGGTAAGGCAACTCCCATCTTTTCATGTGCTGTAATATATATGCTGCTTACTGTATTTTTCACTCCATGCATCTAATGAAGTGGGTTTTAGCCCACGAAAGCTCATGCCCAAATAAATTTGTTAGTCTCTAAGGTGCCACAAGGACTCCTCGTTGTTTTTGCTGATACAGACTAACATGGCTATCAAACTTAAACCTGTCAGAAATGATAAAGGCATACAGATTGGACAGTCACAGTCAGTATATTATAACCTTTCCAGTGATATCTTACGTGCACATCTTGCATAAAGTATATCTCAGTTATGCTTATGATATGGATATGGCATATTTCCATAGAACTATGGAATGGAATGTGTCACCTTCCTCCCCACAAATCCTATAAATATTTCTTACCAGGTATCACACTGTCTGACA
>NC_048307.1:51806901-51832409 GCF_013100865.1 Trachemys scripta elegans
AGTAGACACTGAATAGGACTAAACTATGTACATAATAGTTTTTTGCCTTTTGTTTCATAATAAATTTTATTTATATAACCCTTTTGCTGATTTTTAAAGTGTTACATAAACAGGACAGGTGAAATATTATCATGTAAAGCAACCATAAACACATGAAAAGACCTAGGTTTACAATTTGATTAAAACTCTACTATCTACACAATATACATAGACATAAAATGTAAAAACTTAAATATCTTAGAAACAGTAGCCAATCAGTTGTTTTAATTGTCATATTTGAATTCAGCACATCAAAATACATAATAAATAGCACATTTTATCTCTGAAGCAGACGACTTCTCAAAAATTGTAGACCAGTGTAATGTGACATATTGGGACAGATTTCTCCCCCCCCCCTTTTTTTTTCTAAATCATCCTTTCTATACTTTGTGAAAGCATAAATTGAAAGATCAACTACTTATACTTGTTTTGAAGAACAAGTTATTACACACGAGAAGGTCGGGCTAGCTAAACTGGACTTGATCAAGGTGAGAGAGTGCACAAGTATAAGATTTTTTTTTTTTTTTATGGAAATGTACTACAATCAAAAAGGGAAAGACACCTGCCACCTTCCCCCACCCACAATAACTTAGCCACCTCTGGTCTGCTTCTAAGTAAAACCTACAACACAAATACTGTCATGCATGCTTAACAGACATAAATAGAAAAATCCACTTAACAAAAATAGAAGTACTCTTATTTCTAATATGAGCATAATTATTCTATATCTAGTAATTTCATATGAAAATTATATTATACAGCATGTTTGTGAGTCTGAAGACAGAGAAGAAGTGGTGGTTTGTGAATTGTGTGAATCCAGTGTTGTCAGCTTCAATCAACACATGAAAAGAAATCACCCTGGTTGTGGCCGTAGTGCAAATCGACAGGGCTATCGTAGCAATGGTTCCTATGTGGATGGATGGTTCGGTGGTGAATGTGGAAGTGGAAATCCATACTACCTATTGTGTGGCAGCTGCAGAGAGAAATATTTGGCCTTGAAAAGTAAATCCAAGACATCAACATCAGAAAGGTACAAAAGAAAATTGTGGTGGGAGATTTCATTAGGTTTGGGAAGTTTCCTTAAGAGGGAAAATTGAAAACGTCCATCAATGTATGCATCTTAAGGAGAGTTTGATTTTGCCGGCTTTACAGTTCGCACCAATATTGTTGGTGGTAACTGAGATTAAAAATCTTTCTAAGATCACACCTTTTATGGAAAGGGAAAATTAAATCTTTTCATCGTTTAATAATTTTCCAAAATACATGTAATAAACAAGTCTTGGAGCCTAGATTCAAGCCCTGCTTGAATCCATTTTTACTTGTTAAGAAACAAGTAAGTAGTTTGATTGGCCCAGCAGCTTTAAAAACTAAGCTATTACAGTATTTTTTAGAAGTATTAGCATCCTTTTTTCAGTATCACAAAATGGATTTTTTTTTTTTTAAGGTTGTATGCTATAAGACTCCCACTCTTAACAGGCCTTTTGTTGAATATAGACTATTGTTCCTGAGTAGCAATCCTCAGAAAACATTTTACATATTACCTAACTGTAATATAGTTCTATTTTTAAATATATTTGTCTATATCATTGTTCTTTTGAGACATTTTGTTACTTAGTATGCTCTTAATAAAATATTCTTCTTGTTTGGTGCAGGTACAAAGGCCAGGCTCCTGACTTAATAGGCAAGCAAGACAGTGTCTATGAAGGTATTTCTTTACTCTGAGTTTTTGAAGATACGTTACTTTTATGAAACTGTTGTTACATGTTTTTTCAATCCTTCATAAATATACTACTTTGTAATATGGAACACCCCTGGGGACACTATTCAAAGTGTGCAGACAGTGCGCTCTTGATCAGAGATTTTTGTCAGCAGTGTCCGCAAGTCTGTGCCTACCTCACATCCCAATCTTAGTGCCACTGAGGCTCCTATTCCCTCTAGTATTGCGTCCAGGGTACCAGCTAAGAAGACCATTTGCATACTGAGAAGCTGTCTAGAGCAGCACGAGCATCAGGCTTAGTGCCTCCCAAGTCCAGAGCCAAGGTGCAGTCCTCATTGTTACTGTCTTCTGTAGCCAGAAGCAAAAGCTGTACTGATCACACTTTGGTACAGTCTTCAGTACGACCTGACATTCTGACGTCTGAGGAACCCAATTCAGAGTCCCTGGTACAGTCCGGACTCCTATCTCATGAAGACCTGCAAATCCTTAAAGAGCCCAAATCACTGGTACTCTGCACTGGTACCAGCTTACCTCCAAGAGCCTACTTGCCCTCGATATTCATCTTTGGTGACTGGCCCACTGCTACCAACACGGTCTCCATGCAGCCTCTTTGAGGGTACTGAGGTTTATTTCTAGCTGGTAGTGATACAACATTATCTGGCACTGCCTCACCATCCTCTTTTTCAAACCTGTGTACCGATGCAAGTACAGGTTTCTTCCAGAGGCCCGGTGCCAATCTGATTACTGGGTACTGGCACTACTCCCCCTTTCCTCCCCCCCCCCCCCCCCCCAAACGTGTGGATGCAGGGTGTGCTCCCTCATTTGACTCAGAGGTAGCTGTACAAGGTTCCTCTCCCTTCCAGCCTTTTTCTTTTGAGGTTACCACTGAAGGGGGAGGCTCTTAGCAGGAAGCACACCTGGCTATGCTGGCAAGGTCAACCTTGGAGTCCTGCCTCTTTCCCTTATGCTGCACATCAGTGGGCTTAGAGGGCTCTTTATGGCAACCGTTTTTACAGGTTACCCTCTCAAAAGAGGACTTGTCAGGAGCATTAACTGATTCCCTAAGGCCCTGCCCCACAGATACATCTCTCAGAGGAGGAACCAACAGAAGAGTAAGAAACTCCACCTTGTTACAAGTCTTCGTCCTTACCATATGAGGCTGCCAGGACTCTCCAATTTTCTTATACTGATGACTTTTAAGGCTTTCCAAGACCTTATAAAAAGGGTAGCAGACCTTTCCTATCAACGATGCTCTGCATAACCTAGCATGCACGATATAACAAACCCCAGCTACTGTCCCATCCACGTGTAAACGAGCTGACAAAAGGTACTGCATCCCATCCCATCAAGAGGCTCGGAATATATTTTTCCTTCCACTCTCCTCTCCTCTCCTCTCTCTGGTTGTTGTAGTTGTTAACAAATGGAAAAGGTAACACTGATCCTGTTCAATACCATCTGATAAGGAGCTAAAGCAGTTGGACCTTCTGGACCACAAGAGCTACTCCTCAGCCTCCTTGCAGTTCAGAGTAGCTAATTATCAAGCCCTGGTAGCGAAATATGACTTCACAGTCTATTCAGAACTCTCATCTTTTATTGAACATCTGCCTCAGGAGCAGAGAGAACCATTTCAGGCCCTCATTACAGAAGGCCAGACAGTTGCCAAGGGGTCTCTCCAGGCCTCACTTGATGCCGCTGACAAGCTTCACATTCCCTGGCTATGACAGTATTCATGCATCGAGCTTCCTGGCTTTTCCTGGAAGCACAAAAAACTGTCAAGGATCCCTTTGAGGGGCCTAAGTTGTTTAGTGATTCCGTGAATGGGTCCCTTCATTCTCTTACAGACTCCCGGGTAACACTTCAGTCTTTGGACATCTGTACAGCTGCAACAAAAAGAAAAGATATCAAATCGCAGACGTCTCAACAGTCTTGCCCAATCCACTATAAGACCAGCTGAACCCCTCCCCACTGCCCGAGCCAAAATCCCAGATTTTCGCCCTCTTCTTAGCAACCTCTCAGTCTGTGACATCCTCAAAATGCCTGTTTTGACCCATTGGTTGAGAGTCACAAACTATCTATCCCAGATCATACACTGCACCTGTCCCTGTCCCCCCCCCCCCATCCATCCCCCCCATCCCCAGATCATCTCTCCCATTTCCTTCGTTCCTGGGAGCTCATCACTTCAGATCCTAGAAGTGATTTCTACAGATTATTCCATCCTATTCAGCTCCTTACACTTCCTTCCCTATCCCTCTTCAGGGACCTCTCTCACAAAGACCACTTAATGCCAAAGATATAATCCATCCTAGCTCTGGGAGCTATCAAAACTGTTCCACCAGACTTCATTGAAAGAGGATTCTATTCTTGGTACTTCCTTGTCCCAAAGAAAAACAGGGCTGGGTGGGAGGTGGAGACCAATTTTCGACCTCAGCACTTTAAATACCTTTGTCTGCTTCCAGTGGTTCAGAGTAGTGACCCTAGCAATGATAGTGCCCTCTTTGGAACTGGGAGATTGGCTTGTTTCTCTCGACACCATTCAACGTGAAGTGCAGACAATTCTGCTCGAGGGGAGGGCACAGCCACAACTCAATGGGAGATATCTTAGTTATTACTTAACCTCACATCCTGCCATACACTTGTTCCCCAAAGCCAGTACTGCTCAAGTTCCTAAACAAAATGAAACAAGAGAAACTATTAGTAGCCATCCTCATAGCGCTATCATGGCCCAGACAGGTGTGGTTCCCGAAGCTGGTTTGCATGTCCCTGCAGCTGCCTCTATGCCTTCCCTGAAGCTGACTTTCCTCACTCAGGAGTCAGGATCAGCCACCTGCACCCGTCTCTTGGTGCCTCACTTCAAGATGTGGCTACTCTATGGCTCTCTGGTAAAGAACAAGTTTGTTCCCCAGAAATTCAAATGGTGCTGCTCAATAGCAGAAAGCTTACAACTAAGAAAACTTACTTGCAGAAGTGGAAACTCTTCCAGTCTTGCTGCAGCTGTCAGTCTATATCTCCTCTTCAGTCCTGTTTGGCTTACATTCTCAATTACCTGCTGAATTTAATGACCACAGGCTTATCGCAGAGCTCCATTAAGATTCATCTAGCTGCTATCACAGATTTTCACCCTCCCATAGAAAGGTTCTCAGTCTTCACCCACCATACCACTGCAAGATTTATCAAGGGCTTGTTCAACCTCTTCCCGCCTGTCAAAAAGACAACTCCACCATAGGACCTGAACTTAATTCTCAGTGCTCTAAGGAAACCCCCATATGAATCTATGGAGAGTTTTCCTCCTTCATTTGTCCCTCAAGGCCTCATTCCTCATAGCCATTACCTTAGTCAGGAGAGTAGGGAGCTTGGAACCTTGATGGCAAGTTCACTGTACATGGTGTTCTAGTGGGTTAAGATGACTTTGAGTTCACACCTTCACCTCCTTCCTAAAGTTTTTCCTGAATACCACATTAATCAGGAGATTCACCTACTGGTGTTTTACCCCAGACCTCACTGATCCTCACTGGATGTTAAAAGAGCTCTTGCCTTTTACCTTGACAGGACGCGACTCTTGGGCTTTCCCATGTCTCTTCATCTCCGTTTTCGAACAAATGAAAGGACATTTGATCTCAACCCAAAGACTGTCTAGGTGGATTACAGGATGTGTCTTGTCCTGTTACAAAGCCACAGGGGTTCACCCCCACCTCCCCGACGGTAATTGCTCATTCCACCAAGGCTCAATCTACCTCTGTAGGCCTTCTCAAAAATATACCTCAGATATCTGCAGGACAGCCATCTGGTCTTTGACACACATTTTATCAGCATTACACTTTCGTGCCTGCTTCCAGAACTGATGCAGATTATTGTAATGCTGTCCTGTGATCCATACTGAATCCACTACCTCGCAGCCGCCTACATGATGGAGGTACTTCCTGGAAGTCTCCTGATGTATCCATAGGGACACTACTTGAAGAAGAACGAGAGGTTACTTACCTTGTACAGTATCTTGAGTTCTTTGCTCCACTACCCACCCTCCTTCCCCACTACCATGAATCTCTAACTGGATGTTTGTAATTGAGAAGTAACTGGATTGGCAGCAGGTCCACCCTTCCCCATATGCCCTCACACCACAGCATGAGGTTGTCTAGAATGCAGACGCGGACCCATGGCTCTGCTGATGAAAATCTCTAGTCAAGAGCGTGTAGGCACACCACATTCTCATATTGGAGCACCCAGAGGGGGACACATCTTGAAGAACTCAAATTATTGTACAAGGTAAGTAACCTCTCCTTTCGTGCAAATAAATCTGCTATGAAAAGGGTACTGCAAGTTATACTTCAAAATCATTCTAATATGTTCTTCAGGCTAATTTCATTTTTAAAATTCTAAATAAAAAAAATCAGTTCTCCTGCCCTTTGTGACTTGTGAGTATGTGAAATGACTGGTGGTTTGGTTGATTATGCTACAAGTTTTAATAAAAGTTTCTGCAATCAAGAACTGTATGTTGGGGATCAGGTTTGCCTGTCGGAGGAGCCCAAAAAAAGCCCACATACTCAAATTTATAGCCACATCTTTTTCTTCAGGGCAGGTTTATTAATCAACACAAGATACAAAGGCTCAAAATAATACAAAACATTTAGGAGCAGATACTTTCGTGCTTTCTGCTAGTTGAGAAAGGGAGGGAACATGTCCTTCCTGTGCTAGGTAGCCCCCTTCCTGGCTCCTATGGAGAGTCCCACCCAGGTCCTTCTCTGGTCCTGGGGAGGTCTCTACTAAGGGGAGGTTGTTTCTATTATAGCAAGTGCTGATTGCAACTTGCAGTTACCTGTCATGTGCTCCCTGAGCTCAGCCCTTTCAGCCTTAAAGGGAAGAGCCTTGGAACAGGATGTGGGGAAGCTCATGTGCATCTTCCAAGACCAGCACCCAGTTACAGGGGCAAATTCAGCTTCTACGAGATGCTGAGGTTCTCTGTGTGTGTAAATTAGCGTGTTTCCATTCCACAAGGTGAGTGACAAAGGTGGAGGAGGGCAGCACCACGTTAATTGACTTCTCTGTCAATCCCAGAGTGAAATCAAGCTTTTTTATCACTAAAATCATACTTTTAAATTATTCTTTTTATATATATATATATATCCCCTGAAAAGGGAAAAGAGTAAAAATGGCCCTATAACTGCACAAAGCCCAAAACCACATTCATAATACAGTAACTCCTCACTTAAAGTCATCCCAGTTAACGTTGTTTCATTGTTACGTTGCTGATCAATTAGGGAACATGCTCGTTTAAAGTTATGTAATGCTCCCTTCTAACGTCGTTTGGCAGTCGCCTGCTTTGTCTATTGTTTGCAGGAAGAACAGCCTGTTGCAGCTAGCTGGTAGGGGCTTGGAATCAGGGTGAACCAACAACCCCCCTATCAGCTCCCCGTTCCTCTAAGTTCCCTGTGCAGCAGCTGCCCAGCAGGCTAGCAATTGCAGCTGTCCCTCCCCCACTGCCATGTGCTGCTCCTGCCCTCTGCCTTGGAGCTGCTCCCCGAGACTCCTGCTTGCTGTGCGGGGGGGAGGGAAGAAAGAGGGGGGGGCTAATGTCAGGGTGTCCCCCTGCTCCTGCACCCCGCTTACCCCATCTTCCATAGAGCAGGCGACACACACCAGGGCTCAGGACAGAGGGAGTTTGCAGCAGCTGCTGTCTCAGCAAGCTGATCTAATTAACAAGGCAGTGTACTTAAAAGGGAAATGCGCATATCTCCCTCCATTCCTGCTGCCCTGTAGAGTGAGAGAGTTAATCCTTGAGGGCTCAGCCGATTGCTAGTTCATCATTTAGCAGTAAGGGAAATATCGCACCCTCTGACTCCTCCACCTCAACCAAGCTTACAATCATCATCACTGTGTACCAGTATTAAATTGTTTGTTTAAAACTTATACTGTGTGTGTGTGTGAGTCTGTCTCTCTCTCTCTCTCTCTCTCTCTTTATATATATATATATATATATATATATATATATATATATATATATATATATAAAAATACAGTCTTTTGTCTAGTGAAAAAAATTTCCCTGGAACCTAACCCCCTCATTTACATTAATTCTTATGGGGAAATTGGATTCGCTTAACATCGTTTCACTTAAAGTCGCATTTTTCAGGAACATAACTACAACGTTAAGTGAGGAGTTACTGTACTTTATAATGAATATGGGGGCAAGGCATTCCCAGTTACTGCCTCTGGAACTCACTCTCTTTGAATATATATCTGAGCATGAGTCTGGACATTTTTACTGCATTATTTAAAACCCACCTCCTGGTCTAGGCTTTTCACTAACTGCAGCATTTGGAATCTTCTGGCACTATACCTGCTGGTTCTTCTTGGAGGACTGTCCCTGTGGGTGCTCCACTTTAGGTGTCTTAGTGCTCTGTGCTTCTAATCGGAGATTTGTAGTAGCAGTGCCCCAGTTGGCTGCGCATGTGCAGCAGCCATCTTGCGCCGGTCCAAGCAGTTACCCCATGCGTGCAGCCAACTGCCGCACAGTTCCTTCTCGACCACCCCTGGCTTCGGTTGGAACAACAGCAGCGCCCTCAACAGCTTTAGCTATTTCTTATTATTTTAGTTTTTTCCAACTAGTACCCTTTCTTTATTAATTTCTCTCTAAAATGTCTTTCCCTTTTAGCAAAAAAAAAAAATAAAAAAAGAGAGAAGAAAGGATTTTTTTTTCCCCTGCCTCTGGTGGGCCGTCGCCTACCAAGAGAGGCATTAGAACGGGACTACCCAATTCCTTCTCCAGCATAGTCTCTTAGACATGACCTGCTCGCTGTTACATCTCTCCATGAAAGTCACCTTCCTCGTAGCCATCATGTCAGTAAGAAGGGTGGGAAAGCTGGATGCCCTAATGGTACACCCACCTTATACCATATTTCTCAAAGACAAAGTAATCTTGCGACCGCATCCCAAATTCATACCCAAGGTTGCCTCCCCCTTCCACCTCAACCAGCCCATTTACTTATCTGTATTTTTCCCAAAACTGCATGCTGACAGCAGGGATGCCTCCCTCCACACACTGGACGTCCCCAGAGCGCTAGCTTTCTATACAGAAAGAACAAAAACATTTAAAAAATCATCCTGTTCCTATCCACAACAGAACGTTCTCAGGGTCAAACGATCTCCAAGCAGAGGCTATTGAAATGGATATCTACGTGTATTCAATTATGTTACCAAAATTATAATATGCAAGCTCCCTCTGGACTTCGCACATACTTTACTATGGCATTATCCACATCTGTAGCATTTCTCAATAATGTACCCATCACGGACATTTGTAAAGCAGCTACCTGGGCATCAGGCCATACCGTTACTAAACACTATGCATTAGAACAACAATCAGCTGCAGATGCCCAGTTTGGACTATTGGTCCTCTCTGCTGCACATAAATCAACTCCGAAGCCCCTCCCCTCCATTGAGGGGCACAGTCACCTAAAGTGGAGCACCCACAGGGACACTCCTCGAACAAGAAGAGAAGGTTACTCATCTTGTGCAGTAACTGAGGTTCTTTGAGATAGTTGTCCCTGTGCGTACTCCACTACCCCCCCCCCCCTTCTTCAGAGTTTCACGTCGATCCTCTGAGGTAGAGAAGGAACTGGGGGACGATTGGCTGTGCGCACAGAGTAACTGCTCAGAGTGGTGCGAGATGGCTGCCTGGCATGCACGGCCAACCAGGGAACTGCTACTACAAATCTCTGGCCTTGGCTACACTTACCAGCTAGTTCGACGGCTGGAAATCGAAGTTCTGGGTTCGACTTATCGCGTCTAGTCTGGACGCGATAAGTCGAACCCGGAAGTGCTTGCCGTCGACTGCGGTACTCCAGCTCCGCGAGAGGAGTACCGCGGAGTCGACGGGGGAGCCTGCCTGCCGCGTGTGGACCAAGGTAAGTTCGAACTAAGGTACTTCGACTTCAGCTACGTTATTCACGTAGCTGAAGTTGCGTACCTTAGTTCGAATTGGGGCGGGTAGTGTAGACCAAGCCTCTGATTAGAAGCGCAGGTCTCCAAGACACCTAAAGTGGAGCACCCACAGGGACAACCATCTCGAAGAACTTGCACAAGTTGAGTAACCTTCTCTTTGAGTTTCCCGTTTCTTACTTTACAGGATATAAAGGATAACTAGTTGGTTTGATTCTACAAGTGGTCACATAACATATGCCACTTACTTTTGAGAAATGTTATCCATACAACTTTTTTTTATACAAGAAATACAGAAATTGTACAAATGTAGCAATTTTAGATTTTTTTTTAATTTCAGTTGTACTGTATCTATACAAGCCTCTAAAGATGAGGGTTGTTTTTAATAAAAATCAGGATGCGGATTGCAATTCATATTTTATGACACTAAGTCTAGGTTCTTAAATCCATTGAAATTATTTAAATTCACAAGCACGCTATTACTTAAAATGCATCCCATTATTGCAGTTGATAGCACTAGTTTAGATTTTGTGCCTAACCCTTGTTTATTTCTCCAACCTTAGAAGACTGGGATATGTTGGATGTTGATGAAGATGAAAAGCTGACAGGAGAAGAGGAATTTGAGTTACTGGCTGGCCCCCTGGGGTTAAATGATCGCCGTATTGTACCTGAGGCAGTTCAGTTCCCTGACAGTGATCCACTAGGAGCATCAGTTGCAATGGTCACGGCCACCAACAGTATGGAGGAGACTTTGATGCAGATAGGTAAATTTGAGCGAGGGAGGTATATTTCAAGTCTAATTTAAAGTACAGACATTTTGTTTTCTTTGGTGTGTGCTTATAGGGGCAGTTATGATATCATGAGTCAGTCAGTCTACCCAGCCTCCCAACATCAGGAAATGTGGTCAGGCCTTAATTTTTCCTATTTTTTAGAGAAGCTGTAGTGATGGAGAGACAAGACTCTTTATATTGACAAAAGACTTAAACCTGTGATTTTCTGTTAACACTGTGGCCCCAGTCCTGCAATGGCCTTCATGGACCTCTGAGCCCCTGGGGGAGTTACAGTAACTTAAATGGGCTTCTCACAAGGGGTCCATGCTAGGTCAGATTGTAGTAGTGAGGTCTGTCTCTAGCCCACTATTTTGAAGGGTTTTTTTAATGCATTTTGGCTGCTGTCAAATTGTTCCCAATCTGCTGAAAATTTAAAGAGGCTAAATTGGGTATAGAACTTTAGGAGTATACAAACAATGATTAGTTTTTATAAGGACTCTCAAACTGAAATCTGCAAAATTTGTATTAATTTGTATACAGTAGTTTTGTGTTTAATAGCACACTAAAATTGTCCCTTTTTGTTTAACACTAATTCAAATCATTATTACATTTAAGGCTGTCATGGCTCCATAGAAAAAAGTTCTTCTGGCAGGATAACCCTGGGGGAACAAGCTGCTGCTCTAGTAAATCCACATGACCGTGTTATGGCACTAAGAAGAGTGACAGCAGCAGCCCAAGTGCTTCTTGCAAGAACCATGGTTATGAGAGCACTCTCACTATTGTCTGTCAGGTTTGTGACATTCTTTATTTCTTCTGGATTTAATTAGCAACTTGTATTTACTAGGGATTCAGTGTTATCTGGTGGGGCCAGTGTTACTCATTTTAAATAATTTGGTGCTGCTTTTATGAGGAGGGCTTTCTTTTGAGTGCCATCTCTTACCGCAGTCTGCCATGCCTCTTCACTTTCCTTCCCTAAAAGACACTTCTTCCTTTATATATAATGGTTAATGCCTAGAGGACCCAACTGAGATTAGTGCCCAGTTGTGCTGCACATTGTAGAAACACATAGTGTAAGATGGTCCCTTCCCTGGAATGCTTACAGTCTAATAGACAAGACAGATGGTAGAATTTCTAAAGCTAAATCAGTAAAGGAAGGGTGGTCTTGTGGTTATGGCACTTGATATTGAGTGAAGAGATCAGGGTTAAATTCTTGCCTCTGTACAGGAGTCTTGTATGCACTCATACCACAGCATGGGGGTATTTAGGATGCAGATGTGGACGTGAAGAAGTTACTTAGTCCCCAGTACTGCGCATACTTATCTCTGTGGTTAATTGTAAGCATGAGTATTCCCTTCTTCTGAAGTGCAACTGCACACATTCTTAAAGTTTTAGCACATTGTTGTTTGCAAGATCAGGACTCTTTCTCAGTTTCCCATCTGTAAACTGGGGGTAATACTTCCTTTCTCCTACCCTTTTCTAGGGAAATAATTTCCCACTAATCAAGCAAGCAGTATTCTATTTATTAATGGCACTTAGTAATAGTTACATTGTATGCAAGATGAAATTTCCTATTATGTACCTAACATTAAAAAAATGTTTTGTTTTTTAAACTAAAGCTTTTTTTTTTTTTTTTTGGTCAGTGGGTCCAGTTGTAGTCTTGCGGCTGGTCTTGAGTCCTTGGGTTTAACAGATATCCGAACTTTGGTTCGATTAATGTGCCTGGCTGCAGCAGGGAGAGCAGGCCTTTCAACAAGTCCATCCACTATGTCCAGTACTACAGAGCGTTCTAGAGGAGTACATAGTAAAACAAGCAAGCCTATATCTTGCCTGGCATACCTGAGTACAGCCGTAGGCTGTTTGGCATCAAATACTCCTAGTGCTGCAAAACTGCTGGTACAGTTGTGTACACAGGTAGGATTGTTATTTCTATACAAACATTTGCCTAAAACTCTGGTATTTTACCCTTGAAATTTTTATGTGTGCATCGAAGTGGTAAATTTTGTGAAAAATGGTTTACATAAAAAAGGCTCTAACATGCCAAGAATATTGTATGCTCCACCATACAATGTGCAACTGGATGTGAAAAGTTATTTCCATGACAAAGGACTGCTTGAAAAATGTAGCTGAAACTTGTTCATGTTTATCACCTTTCTTTTTATAAAAGAATCAAGATGAAAGTAAAATGGAAGAGATTATTCCCTTTTTGAAGTTTTCCCTCATGTTTCAGCACAAGTTTGTTTTATTGTATCTTTATTTGGATGCTAGGGATGTATATCTGCCAAGGAAAACATGAATCTGTTGTTTGTTTGTTTGTTTTTTTTTAATTGCTGCTTAACAGGTCACTCTAAAAGGGAACAATCTTTGGTTACACAAATTACCTACATTTTATTGAGTCAACTATACCCAACGGGTATATTCAAGTTTGAAAAAAAGTGGATATATTTCGCAAGGTGTCATGTATATCTATAACCTCTGTAGCACACAAGCTCATTATTGATTTGCTTTTACTGACTGTGAAGTGTATGCAAGTGAAGGAATTATAACTACTTTGAGATGAAGTAATTGATTTTCTTACCTATCTTGTTTTTGCTTCTCCTACCAAAAACTTTCTAAGCTTTCAAAATTCTCCAATAGATTAAATTCCCTAC
This sequence comes from Trachemys scripta elegans, assembly GCF_013100865.1. Classification (NCBI taxonomy): domain Eukaryota; kingdom Metazoa; phylum Chordata; order Testudines; family Emydidae; genus Trachemys; species Trachemys scripta. The sequence goes on from NC_048307.1 coordinate 51,820,008, forward strand.
CTGACATTAATGACAATAACACATTAAACTCTTTGTCCCTGAACCAGCAAGCAACAAACAACCTGTTTCACACTGACAAGTCCATTCAGTCCAATTAGCTTGTGGGATACAGGTCTTGAATTCTGTTTTATATGTAATATTTGCATAATTAGAGAATTTCGGTTACAAATGAACTGCAGATCTTGAAAAATCTATACATTTTAGATTTTATTTTTGTTTGACTAAAAACATTTGGTTAAATTTAATTTTTCACTTGATTGCCTTTCTTTTAGAACTTGATTTCTGCTGCGACTGGTGTAAATTTGACTACAGTTGATGATCCAATTCAAAGAAAATTTTTGCCAAGCTTTCTGCGAGGAATTGCAGAAGAAAACAAGCTTGTAACATCGCCCAACTTTGTGGTAACTCAGGCACTTGTAGCATTGTTGGCAGACAAAGGGGCCAAATTGAGGCCGAACTATGATAAAGCAGAAATTGAAAAGAAAGGTATTTTTTGTATTTAAAAAAATAGTTTGTCAGTATAATTCACAAAAATCTGCACTTTCTCATTTATATTCCCAGATAGATTTGTTAAACTGAAGTTAAGCTTGAGAGCACATAAGAGAAATATATGTTTTTTTTAAAAACCCTGCAAGAGTTTTGTAATTGTCAATAAAAATCACCATTATAAACCCAGGAAATTCAGTCAGATTGGAACTTGAATTTACATTGTCACCTTAATTTTTAAAAAATATTAATTTAAAAAAATCCAGTTTTTGACAGAGCACCCTTTAAATGGTATGTCCGGAATTTTTTAATTATTTTAAGAGGTTTCTGCTCCCTGTTGATGTTTACAAGAGTAAAACTGTTTATACACAGGACACTGCGAAACTGCCTATACATAAATTGCTGTTACATTCACAAAATAAATGAAAGATTAGATGTTTTTTCACTAATTGATTTCAATGAGAGTAATCTTAGGTGTTACTTAACTATAGTTGCTACATTTTCAGGCAGAAATGTGATTTTCAAGTTGCTGTTGTTCCTTGGAAAGAAACCCAAATATCTGAAAGTATAAAAATCCACAGCTTAGGCATTCAGTTCTAACTCTGCCCCTATAGTGAGGCAGTGGAACGGGGAGAAAAGCCCTCAGGAGATTTTATTCATGTCTAAACTTCATCTCTTTAGGGTTCACAGATAGTAAAATGCTTCAGTCTTAATCACAGTGATTGCTCCAGCTCTAGCCTTTTTTATGGGCATACACAATTCACAGTAAAAGATACAGTTTACTAATTGCTGATTAGACAGATAGCATACTCAAAGCAGTCATTACCCATTTTTCGTTACTATTCCACATGCCACCAAACACAGAAGTGTCATTAGGCAGAGAACTAAGGATCTAACCCTCCTAAGCATAGATGCATAAAATTATAGTACTTACATGAAAGAACAAAAGTTAATGTGGTTGTTAGCATCATACCTTAATAATCATCAGAAACATTTATATACCAATTAGTTGTAAAACCAGTGGTGTATGGTTCATATTCTTATGGAGTCTCATTGACTGCCAGTGAGGCTCCACGTGGGTGCAGATGTTCACGCGAATAGATCCCAATGCAGGATTGGGGCCTTTAAAAGGCCTGGTGTTTTAGGATGAAATCCTGGCCCAATGATGTCAGTTGGAGTTTCCCTATTGACTTTAATGGGGACAGTATTTCGCCCTTAATCTAAAAGGCTTCTGAAGGGCTTTGTGGAAAAAAGATTAGAGGATGGCTGGTTTTCAGTATGTATCAGAACAGTTTTTCCAAATTTAAGATGTCTCTGTGGTATTTTTAGTTTAAAAAAAAAAAATCTTTTTGCAGAAATTTTGTTCTTTCTGACAGTTGTGGGTAATGTTTTATTGGCTTGTTTAATACTATCAATATTCATTTGGACATCATCTCATTGTTTTGTTTAAGCAGGTTTAATTGCCCATTTGTATGCCCATCCTCCCTATGATCCTTCTGCTGTAGGCCCTCTGGAGCTGGCTAATGCATTAGCAGCTTGCTGCCTTTCCTCAAGGTTGTCTTCACAACATAGGCAGTGGGCTGCACAGCAGCTTGTGCGAACTCTTGCAGCACATGACCGAGACAACCAAATTAGCCCTCAGACCCTTGCTGATATGGGTGGAGATCTACGAAAATGCTCCTTCATAAAACTGGAGGCTCATCAGAACAGGGTAAGCATTATTCCTCCCAAAATAGATTGTTTAATGTATAATTTATTCTTTATTGACCTTTTTCTTTAGAACACAGAAAAAATGCAAGTAATTAAATAACTGTATAAGCAAAGCAACAGACTTCTGGTATTTTATAGAAAAAGTCTTTTCGCACAAAAGATAAATAACATTTTGTAGTGATAAATACTGTTTGGGACATTTTATGCCATAAAACATTTAACCTGTTGCTGCTGTGCAGCTTACTTTTATCAAAGATTTTGGCCTTCTGCTACTAATTTTGTTGTTGTAGCTACAAATGTTTTAAAATTAAGATTTAACATTGCTTAATCCCTCTTTTTGCAAAAGAAATGAATGGGAGGAGGATCACAGTAAGTTATAGCCCAAAATATGACAAATTAAAAGAGTTGGGAGAGGGGTGGGGAATGAGGGTAACTACATTTCAAGTTCCTTATTCTAATGTCAGCTTCAATAATTAAGGCACTGATCCTGCAAAAATGGCTTTGCATGAGCAGCATCTTGTTGACATCACTAGAGTTCCATGCAGGGGGATCTGCCAACATAGAGCCCGTTGCAGAATTGAGACCTTTTGAAATCTCTAGGATTCATGAAACTGATTTAAAAAAATAAACACACAAAGTCAACTGAATTATTACAAGTCTTTTCTTATACATTTGTTTTAAAAGCACACATGTATTAATTTGTTTTGGCATAATAGATAATCTGTCTCGTTCACTATTTTGTTTGACAGTGGCCTATAGAAGATGATTCACAGCAGTGTGCAGTACTCCTAATAATGCACCTAATTATGCAATACTGTACAATGAAAGGAAATTTCTTCTTGGGTACTGTTGGATTCTGTTTAGTATAATTGATTTAAATAATACAGCTAATACTTTGTCCAAATCAGGCAAACGTAATGAGTTGCATGAGATTAATGTCTACGTTTAAATTTTAAACTCTGGTTTTACATTTGTTAATTTAATTTCTGCAGGTCATGACATGTTTTTGGTGCAATAAAAAGGGACTTTTGGCAACTAGTGGAAATGATGGGACTATAAGAGTGTGGAATGTAACAAAGAAGCAGTATTCATTGCAGCAAACATGTGTATTCAACAAATTGTAAGTTGTTTCTTTATGGAAGTCTGTTATTAATTGCTCCACAATGGCAATCCTATGGGGATTCCCATGAGCATAGGAAACTGCCTGAGCGTAGGATGCTCTTATTCTTCTTTGGGATGTTTACTGTATTTAAAATAACAAAAATGATCAAAAGTAAATGATTTAAAACTGAAAAGAGATCCTAAAATTTAAGGTGGAGATAGTAGTCCAGGTAAGGGGATTAAAAAACATTTTTTTAACCTGAGAATGTTTTTTTTAATGTATTATTTCATAATAAATTTACCAAAGAACAAACAAAGATTAGCAAGAAAAATATAAATTTAAAGAGGGACTGTCATACTGAGGGTAACTTACAAATACATTGACTTAAACGTACTTTTGAATGAATTTAATTTTGTTTTCCTAATTGCTGTGTGACCTTGGGCAAGTCCCTGAACTTCTTAAATGCTTATTCTTCCTTATTTGTAAAGTTGGGGTATATCAAATTATATTTACCTGTTTCATAGGGATGTTAAGAAGCCTAACAAAGGTCCTGATTCCCATTCAATCAGTGGGAGCCTTTCCTTTGATTTCAAAGAGCAATAGATATGGCCCAAAAATATGTTTATAATGTATTAAAGTAATTTTTGGGTTAATTGTGGGAATAGAATTCAGGACTTGTGGGCTTGCATTCCACTGCTTATTTCTCTAGGCCATTTGGCCTTGCAGGAAGTGGTACTCCCTTCTCCTCATGGCATTTATGTATGTTAGGTACCTGTATGTACTGGTTGCAAGTTTCTTGAAGTATGTATTTGTTATGGGCTTTAGCAAACTTGCATTAGAGCTGTCTCTTGGGGAGTTTTACTTACACACACACACACACACACACACACACACACACACTTTTGTACAGTTCAGAAATTTCATCTCTCTCTAGGGTGGACTTCTTAAGCTCTGTGAAGGATGGCTTGCAGAATTAAGAATTTTGCAGAGCTCATAATACACACATGAACTGTTTTTCAAAAACTAAATAATTCACCAAGCAACTCTCCAAACTGGTAAATGAAACCAGTTCCAGACAAGAGATTAAAACAAACTAGATGTTTGTTGGCCAAGTTTTTTTGGCATTGTGATGAGCCAAAAAAAAAATGAAGTGGCTATAATTGCCAATTTCAGGCAAGGAGTGATTAATAGAAGTTAGTGGGGAGGGTCAATGATGACTTAAAGCCATCATTTCACTGTCTTATCTTGGTGTCATTGTGCTACTGAGCTGTTCCTTCAGCATAAATTAGAACAGTTTGAGGAGTACTGCAACTTGCACTGGCTGCCAGTGGCCCCAATGGCTGATATGATATGAGGTGTGGGGATACCCTGAGCGCACTCTCTGCACTAGTCACAGAGAAGTGGAGGTCGTAAGAGCTGCTATAGCAGCTCTGCACTCTAAAAAATCCCGTTACACTAAGGTGATCATAGAATCATAGGACTAGAAAGGACCTCGAGAGTTCATCTACGTCCCTCAGCCCGCGCCGCTTCCAGCAGCTCCCATTGGCCTGGAGCAGCGAACCATGGCCAGTGGGAGCCACGACCGGCCGGACCTGCGGATGCAGCAGGTAAACAAACAGGCCCGGCCCGCTGGGGGCTTTCCCTACACAAGCGGTGTCCCAAGTTTGGGAAACACTGATCTAGACTATCCCTGATAGGTGTTTGTATAACGTGCTCTTAAAAATCTCCAATAATGGAGATTTCACAACCTCCCTGGGCAATTTAGTCCATTGCTTAACTATCCTGACAGGAAATTTTTCCTAATGTCCAACTAAACTGCCCTTGTTGCAGTTTAAGCCCATTGCTTCTTGTCTATCCTCAGAGGTTAAGGAGAACAGTTTTCCTCCCTCCTTTTAAGAACCTTTTATGTAGTTGAAAACTGGTATCATCTTTCCTCTGTCATCTCTTCTCCATACTAAACAAACCCAATTTTTTCAGTCTTCTCTCATAGGTCATGTTTTCTAGACCTTTAATCAGTGATCCTACTGTGGTTGGCTAAACTGGCTTTAAAATAGCTTTACTCTAATTGAGCTGTGCAAACCTGCCCCAATGTGGGGTAGAATTGGGGCCAGAAATTGAGAAGAGAGAGTACCTCTTCTAACTGTAGTTCTTAGAACTCAACTTCCCTGTTGGTTTTCCTGAGACTTCCCAGAAAACTCTACTGTGGCATAAGATAAAGTTTGTGATGTTTCAACAGGTTGGTTTAGTTGGCAATGTCAGAAGGTAGTCAGAATTAGGACGATTATAGAAGATTATAGAGAGAGTCTCTCTAATAACTTTACTAGGGGATGAAGTGGAATGAAAAATTGAGAAATTATGCTTTGGTTGTGTCTGCAATAACAACATGGGGAGTACAGAAAATGACTCAAATCTTTAATAGATTAAACTTTTTCTCATTTTCTCCAGTTGGAAATACCTACTTTAAGTGCACTGTTTTATTTTATTGTAGAGAAGGTGATTCAGAAGAAAGTCTGGGATCACCCAGTGACCCTAGCTTGTCTCTTATCTGTTGGAGCATCAGTGGCAAGTATCTGGCTGGAGCTTTGGAAAAAATGGTGAACATATGGCAAGTCAATGGTATGATGCATGTGTTTTTTATTTTTATTTTTTTAATAGTATAACCTGTGTCTATGACAGCTATTTAAAAGCTGCTGAGAAATGGCACTTTTGTATAGGTAGGTGTTTTAGCAGATTTACTTGCCAGTTAATATGCCAACCATCCTTCATTAGGTGCTTTGAACCCAGCTAATTCACTAGCACCTTAGTGCCTTTTTTCAACATTTGTTACAACATAGGCATTGGAAACTCAGTAGTTAACATGAATCCTTCTAGCCTATCATTGAACAAGAAAAGAGTCATAGAAATTTGTGCTGGGCTTTAGACTTGCCTACTGCAATAGCAATCATTGCCTATAAATACTATTCTTTTTATAGGGTGTAAAATATATTTGACATTTAAACAAGGTATCTCTAAAAGTTTGTATAAATAGTTTATTTTAAAAGCAGTTCAAAAAGGTTCCAACATTTTCCTTCCATAGGTGCACTAGAATGCTCAAAATGGTACATTTGAGACTAACTCTGAAAGGAGAAGAGCATTAATCCTTTTGACAGCTGTAGGATCCCTGTCTAACGCCTAATGTTTGCAGAAATCACTGATTACAGTCTTTGACAATCTTGGATGTTTCCATAGAGAACTGTTCCTCTGTGCTTGACACATGCTTGGTTCAGTGTATTGTTTCATTTATATGGTTACTGGCATTCCATAGGAGAAAGCATCATTGTCTGAATGCTGCAGGCTTTCATAAAATTTAACTTCCTTCTTCTCTGAATTACTTTTTCTGGAGTAATTAGTTTGAAGATTAGTTCAATATGTGATGCTGTTAGAGACATATTGATTTTTGTTTCATGGCAAGTTAGTAACCAGTTACTTTGTAATCATATACTATATGTCAGTTTAAAAGATGTTAAGGCTCATCAGCAGTGTATGTCCCAGTTGTATACATAGTTTTTCAACATTGTCCTCTGAAACGTACTCTTTGGTCTTTTAATTTCTAGTAAAATGAAGTATTATAGTAACAGATTTTTGGGGTTTTAGGAGGAAAAGGATTACTAGACCTTCAGCCACATTGGGTATCTGCTCTAGCTTGGCCAGAAGAAGGGCCATCTGCAGCATGGACAGGAGACACTCCAGAAGTATTATTAGTAGGTCGTATGGATGGATCTCTTGGGCTTATTGAAGTTGTAGATCTTTCAACCATGCATCGATTAGAACTGGAGCATTGCTACAGAAAGGATGGTAGGTGACCATGCTGATACTTCTAAAGAAAACTTGTAAGTTGCAAACTTACACATTTTTTGTCATCTATATTTAAAATGCAGAGTGTACTTCAGTTTTATGAAGAACTGTCCACACAGATTTCAGTTCTAGTGCACATATGCCCCATAAACACAAGATTGGATTCTTTTTGTCCAGCAGTGTCTGTTAGAGCTGTGTCTACACCCTGGGTACTCTAGCCTTATCCCCAACTCCCTACCCCAAGGGCATAAAAAGTGTAGCAGGCTCAGCTGTCCCTCGGTTCCTTCTTATTGTCTGTGGCATCAAGATGGTACCCCTGCAGTGTCCACTTTGGTCAGGCAATATCCAACCAAAAATTGTCTAAATGGGTATCTAATTACATTAAATACAGCACCAATACAGATTAGAGCCCATTCCACCAGGGTTCAGAATGGTGTACGCCATACTATCTCGTGTATGATGTTGGACAGTACTTCATAATGCACTACCTTACCATGGGGGAAGAGACTTCTTCCTGACCTCAGTTGGTGACCAGTTAATGCCTTAAAGCATGATGATTCATGTTACTGATGTACATGGTGCAGAGAGCCTGGACTCCTGATTTCTGTTCTTGACTCTGACTCTGTGTGATGTTTGGCAAGTCACTTAACCTCTGCATGCCTCAGTTTATCTCTGTTTTTAATACACAACACACAGGAAATTGTGTGGCTTAGTCAATTAACATATAAAGTGCAAGAATATCTTTCCATATAAGGTGCAGCATTAAAGTCCAAAGTCTAATGTTGCCCAGCTGTGTTGAAGGAAGTATGTGACTTCTCTAAGAAGCATCGCTGTTAAAAATGTGCAGGGCAACTACATGGGGATTAGACCACCTTTCATCCAGCATTATTCGTCAGTTGAGGCCTCAAGATATGATGCTCTCTTGGGCAGTGATATTCTGCAGTCATTATTTAAATAGGACTCCTAGCATCCACCTTCTGATGTGGTCAGAGTTTGCAAGTCATCAGAAGTGAAATCCATGAGGACAGTCATTCAGAGAAAAAACAGCTACTGTCATTTTTCAAGATGTGCTGTCCACGTATATTCTATGCCTAACTCTCCTTACCCTGCTACTCTGGAGTCCTAGGCCATCTGGACTCCATATTGGCAAAGGAACTGAGGGACAGTTGGCCCATTCTGTTCTTTATGCCCTCGAGTGGAAGGGCATGGGGGCATCCAGAGTGCAGGCGCAGCACCAGTATACACTACTGGTCAAAAGAATATCATCTTGTGTGCATGGGATGCATGCACACTAGAAGTGGAACCTATGTGGACTACACATCTTGAAGATCTGCAATTGCTGTAGAATAGGTAACCATTTTCATTCTTTTAATGCCTAAACTTCCAACAGGGATATTTTTACAACTACAAATAAACAGTGTAATTGTTATTGTTAAATTGCTGTGTGTGCAACGTAGGATTCAAGACTCCCTTTCCTAACAGTTACAGTTTGGATGTGTGAAAAAAGACATACATATCCTCTTTGATCTTATCTACATTAGCTATTCGGGGGGAGAGACAGTGTTACTGTAACTGGTGCACCTCCATTAGTGACAGTGAAATCGTAAGAGACTTCCCAAAAGAAAACACAGACTTTGTGAGAAAAGCATAGAAGTAATCAGGGCTAGAACAGGAAAGCTATTTGCCTCCCTCTTTAGGATAGACTGTTAGCAAATGCATGAATTAAAAAAAAAATGGGGCAAAATCGTATAAATAGTGACTTGAATGAAAGGCGTGTGCAGTGGGAAGTTCATGGTTTCTGACTGTAAGTATTGTGGCATGACTTGCGACTGAAATTTTTTGGTCATTAACTTATTCAGAGTAGACAAGGACTGTCCATTTTGAATCCCACTTAAAATGTAGAAGAAGAAAAAAAGAAGTGGCAATACTATATTAAATAAAACTTGAAGGGTAGCTGGGTAAATACGTAGGTTCTGCTCATTCTGTTGAAATGTATATTTAGAATTGCATTGATATCTAAACTACTACAAAAAGCTTTTACAATACTGTCTCCTATAAAATAGCTATGTTGATAGAAATGTATGACTACAGTAGTACTTAAATATCTAAGGTGATAGGCATAGAATAAAAAACATAAAGTAAACAGCTGTATTAACTTTCATTAAGCTGTATTTTTTCATGTCATTTTTGTTTTCTGAAAGTAATTATAATACAAAAAGTTCTTCGAGTGCTTGCTCATGTCGATTCCATTCTAGGACGTGCACGATCATTGGAGATTTTTGCCTTAGCAGTATCCATAGGGTCCCCTTGGAGTTCCGCTGGCCCTATGCACTCTCAGTTCCTTCTTACCACCAGTGGTGGTTATCGGAGCACTTTTCCTTGCATAGCAAAACTAGCGGTTTCATCTCTTCTGACTTTGAGCCTTAGGGCCTTGTAAATAGTTTGTTTATAGTAGTTAGTTAGAAGTTAGAGTCCCATCGGGGACTTCGCCCCAGGCAGGGCATGCCCTGGTCTCCCGGGTTTAAGCCCTGCTCAGACTGTAACAGGCCTATGCCTGTTAGTGACCCACACAGCAGCTGCCTCAAGTGCTTGGGGGAATCACATGTGAAGGACAAGTGTTGTATCTGTAAAATCTTTTGACCCAGGACCCAGAGAGAGAGTGCAATATCCATTCGAGGGCTCTCCTCATGGAGGCTGCCCTCCTGAATGGCTTCCGAGACATTCCGGCTGGACTCTACCCCTTGAACCTTGGCCTCTGTGCATAGTACACCCCTGGCACCGGGCTCTGTCCAACACCGCTCTCTGTCGCCGGTGCTCAAAAAGAAGACCAAAAAATACGGCTTCCCAGCACCGGGCAAGAAAGGCAATGTGTTATGAGGCAAAGGACCCAGTTCAGGCTGCCCGTCCACTCCAGAGCAACATGGACGTGCCTCCCCATTTGGGGCCCTGAGCCCACCAAAGGATCCACTGCTGACTCCCGGGAGTGGTAGGGGACCCAGACCTGTGGCGGGCCCAGCCAGTATGAAATGCAGGGCTGCTGGTTGCAGGATGATGTGGCCCTCTATATCAATGTCAGGGAGCTCAGAGATTATCTTCAGCACCTCGAACTCCAAGGTTTGTCCCTGTCGTCGATCAAGGTCCACCTGGCCACTATTTCAGCTTTCCACCCTCCGTTGCAAGGCAGGTCAATCTTAGTTCACCACATGATGGCCCGGTTTTTGTAAGGTCTGGAGCGTCTCTACCCGCACATCCGGGATCCCGTTCGTCCCTGGGACCTGAATCTCGTGCTGTCGAGGCTCATAGGGCCTCCCTTCATGCCTCTGGCTTCCTGCTCTCTCCTGCTTCTCTCCCGGTTTTGTTTCTGGTTGCAGTAACGTCACCCCACAGGGTGTCTGAGATCAGGGTGCTTATTTCGGAACCTCCCTATACGATATTCTACAAGGTTAAGGTCCTCCCTATACGGTATTCTACAAGGATAAGGTCCAGCTGCGACCACACCCGGCATTTCTTCCAAAGGTAGTTTCCCAGTTTTATACTGGCTGGGACATATACTTACCTGTCTTCTTTCCAAAGCCTCATATGTCAGAATGGAATCGACAGGAGCAAGCACTCGAAGAAATAAAAACGGTTACCTACTTTTTTGTAACAGTTGTTCTTCGAGATGAGTTGCTCATGTCCTTACCATTACCTCGGCAAGAAGGAACTGAGAGGGCATTGGGTTGGCGACGCCTGATAAACCAATGCATAAGTGCGGCACTCAGGGCGGTGCCACAGCTGACCCTATGGATACTGCTAAGGCAAAAATCTCCGACAACCACGCATGTGGGCGCGCGCGCACCTCGAATGGAATGGACATGAGCAACACATCTCAAAGAACAATAGTTACAAAAAAGTAAGTAACCTTTTTTTCTGGTGAGCTAAATGCAATGGGAATTGAACAGTTTAGCTTGTAATTTAAGATATTTTATTTGTGCTTATTGTTCCAATAGTTTCTGTCACATGCCTTGCGTGGTTCAGTGAAGACAGACCATTTGCAGTTGGCTATTCAGACGGAAAATTGCTGATAGGTACGAAGGAGCCACTTGAAAAAGGAGGAATTGTTCTAGTTGATGCACATAAGGTAGAATTTTAATTTTATTGAAAACTAATTCATACCCTCCTAGTTTCCCAAAGATAATTCAGGATTTAAACTATAGTCTTAATTTCAAAATTTTGTATAAAAATGACTTAAAAGATAATAGCCCATTTTTTAAAGAAAGCCACAGGAAAGCAACAAGAGTTCTTCCAGTAGGGTTCTTCAAATGTATGTTGTTTATACTGTAGCTGAAGTGCATTTCAAGATTTGCTGTGCACTTCTGATCTAAAAAAGATGTAGTTATCTATGAACAATTTGATAAATTAAAAATAATTTTAAATACTAGCCTGATATTAAATTTTCTTACTTAAAATGTATAATTTATATGATAGATGTTTTTTTTTCCTGAACTAAAAAAGTTATTGTGAAGTGTAAAAGATGTTTCTCAAAATACTCAAGCATTGCCGATGTATGCCAGTCCAGTGGCCAATAAAGTCCATAAATAATTTGCAAAGAGACTTTCCCCCCAATGAAGGGCTGATGTAAGCAGACCCAGTGCTGTTCCACTTACAAGTCCCATTGTATGGAGCGTGCGAAGCACAGGCGGGGGCAAGTTGGAAGCAGAAGGGGAAGTATCTGCAGTACAACCCATAAACAGCCTGAAATGGCTGCCATAAATTTCAGAACTTCCTGGGCTGTTCTAACTTATGCCAGGATCCATTTTGGCCCTGACATAAGGCTGGAATCCATGAATGAAAAGGTGGCATAAAGTCTCCTTTGCTCTGTCTTCTGGGTTGCATCTTTTGTGCTGCAACTTTCAGGAGGCACAGTGCAGAATCTGGCCCATTACCCTGGTTTACAATTTTTGAGAAGTCATCTGCTTCAGAGATAAAATGTGCTATTTATTATGTATTTTGATGTGCTGAATTCAAATATGACAATTAAAACAACTGATGGGCTACTGTTTCTAAGATATTTAAGTTTTTGCATATTGTGTAGATAGTAGAGTTTTAATCATAAATTGTAAACCTAGGTCTTTTCATGTGTTTATGGTTGCTTTACATGATAATATTTCACCTGTCCTGTTTATGTAACACTTTAAAAATCAGCAAAAGGGTTATATAAATAAAATTTATTATGAAACAAAAGGCAAAAAACTATTATGTACATAGTTTAGTCCTATTCAGTGTCTACT